>NW_027272823.1:0-151776 GCF_040938485.1 Diadema antillarum
TTATTGCTTGCTTGTCTTTCGGTGTTTATTCTGGAGTTATCAATTGGTTTGCATTATCATTCCTATCTCTTCCTTCATTCATGCTGTAAGAGTGTGCAGGTTGGCGGCGTAACTGTCGTCAGCTGGGCTAAAGTTTGCTCTGTGTGTGAGTGTGGGGGGGGGGGGGGTGGTGAGGAATGGAGTAGGGCTATACAACTAAGCAGGCAGGCGCAGAGACCAATGAAAATCCTCAGAGTAACTTCTGAGTGGTAAATGATACTTTACAATGATTGCTGTATCAGTCTCTGCCTACTGTTTTGTTTTGTTTTGTTTGTTTGTTTGTTTGTTGTTGTTTTTCAGATGTCAAGTCAAAATATAAAAGAAGAAATGATTGCATAAGGTAAATTGAAAGAATCAAGAGAATGTCACAAGGAAGTATTTCAGCAAAATCAGTCCCTTGGATGGCAATTTGTTGCAGTGTGATTGCAAGTGCTTGTCATCGTGGAGTACTACAGCACTCTCTGCAAGCTACATGGCAACCATAGACACTCAGGAATCAAGGAAAAGTTTCTGCAGTGCTCTAAGAGACAGCAGACGCAGTAAAGTAGGTCCAATTTTCAATGAGGTTGGGATATGACTTTACAGGGAGAGAGGGTATGAGTGTAGTCAATAAATGTATGTGTGTTTGTATGTGTTTGTGAATGTTTGTTTGTGTATAAATGCATATGTTCTATGAGTTTGTTCTGTCTTTTGTTTTTGTTTGGGTTTTTGTTGTTCTTTTTTTTTTGGGGGGGGGGGGGGTTGTGTTTTTTTAGTGTGGGTGTGTACGTGTGTAGGTATGTGCCGTGGCACCATGAATTTGTGAAGAGCTTTGGGCCTGCTTCTGTGTGAGTCATGGAAATCATTATCAGTCATTATCTGATGGCAGTTCACCCTGAATCAGGAAAATGTGATATGCAAAAGTCCAATCAGTCTCTCAAAGTCGGATGTGGGAGGTGTGTGGAAGATAAACAACCTCAAGTGGCAGAGTATTGACACACGGCAAAGTCTTGTACCGGCTCGGGTTGCGATCAGGGACGTGTTGCCATGCCGTCCGCTTGATGTTCGTTGTGGATCCTCGCCCGCAACAAAGTCCGCTGAGATTTGGGTGTGAAGACGCTGTGCTTCGAAAGTGATACTTTGATTTGGGACCAAATGCAGACAGTTTGTCACCTGTTTATCTTCAATTGCTCCTTATCGTGGCAATGTAACCCTGTGCATACTGTTTATGATATGTATACACTTTACAACATATCTCTATACACTAACCCTAACCATAATTTTTACTATAACCTTATCATCTAATCCAGTATTTAGCAGGAGGGGGGGGGGATTGCCTTGGGTGTAATTGCACTAATAGCCCTGAATCTGTTTTATCTTTTAACCCTTTCTGCTCTTTCCATGCAAAACCCAGAACATGCAGACACTTACCTATAGTACATAAAATTTCATGGGTGTGAGTCATGTGGGACTTTTCAGCTATGTCAAAGGATTGGTATGTACATGTTTATATGGGGGGGGGGGGGGGGCGGGGCGGTGAAGGGAGAATGTAATTTGTTACATTTTACATAAAATTTATTGAAGTTACTTGAGCACTTTAGAGTCCTATATGTCCCTATTGACAATTATTGTCAAATGTTGCTCAACCATGGTTTGAGTAAAGATAACTTTTGTTGAAGCAGAGTTTGTAGTTTTACTAGGGTTTTTTTTTTTCCAAGACATGACTTTTTCATATTCTGTGGACAGACAATAACAGACAGAGATGTTTTTTTTTTTTTTTTTTGTAATTTCATTTGAGCTCACTTGTTTTTGAGATGGCAATAACACAATTTTTTTAATTTTTGATCATGCATTCAAATGATCAAACAAGCTTTTACTTTGATCCACTCCTGCATGTATTTATGTTAGTTCTCTCCTATGCAATTTCACATCTCACCAATGATGTATGGATTAATATGGCCTTGTAATAAAGCTAATTAGCACAAAAATAGCTGAACATGTGCTTACACTGAGATGGTATAATTTCTTCCAACATTTATGCAGGTGATATGGCTTTGTCGCCCTTGGGTACTAATGTCCAAAGTGGAAATATTTTGCTTGAATGATTTTTCACGCTTAGATGGGTAAATGAATTTTGTGTATTTTAAATTCCATAGAATCAAAGAAATAAAATATTATCTCATACTATAAGCAAAAATATTCACGCTAGTTTCTTGTCACATTAAATGCAAGAAAATTTCCACTATTACAGTATCTAGACTTTATCTTTGAATCAATGTTGAAATTATGTGTTAATTACAAAAGGAGGGGTAATGATTATTAAAGTTATCAACAAACTTTAAAAAAAAAAGAGTCCAGAATCATGATCTTCTCCTTATAAGTCTGAGAACGATTCACTGGGAAAATTGAATCCCGAATACACATAATTTGATGAAATCAGTGACTGACGACATGCATCAGTGAAAACTGCAGTTAGTGTAGCAAACAAGTCACAACCTTGGGAAGTCAGTGATTGGATAGACCAATTAAGCATCTCACAATAGCAACTTTCATCATGTGCTTCTCATATTTCTCCTGAAGCCCTTCCTGTTTATTATCATCTTCCCACATTTGTGCGTTTGAATTAACTCCAGAGAGCAGCAGTTCCACGAAGCACAGCCCTAGATATTTCACACAGATGCTGTGTTTTTAAAACATTGTCCACGATGGAGGAAGTGTATTCCTGCACAAATTCTCAGAAAGTTGATGATATTTCAGGTTTCGTTATCACAAAAAAAATAAAGAGATCCATTCATAGGGGGAAAAAAATTATCATGTAATAAATGTCATCTTAATGTCAACTGTTACTCTTCATATTTTATAAATTACACAAGTCCTGCTTAAGTCTTTTATGTGTAAATGAGTATCTGATAGACTACTTCACTGAATCAAACACTATAATGTTCTTTTCTACCACGCAGAAATGAAACTAAAAACAGAGAATGAAAAATATATTTGTGTCCCGGGATTAGAATACTCAAGCTGAAATTTTCTGTAACATAAGTAGTTCATTAACGAAATGTCAGTCACGTAAGGAGAATCCACAACAACCTTCACTGTAGCCTGCATGTAAGACATGTTTATTCAAAAGAAATACATTTGCATGGTACCATTTTGTATTGCTTTTCATTACATTATGTGGTAATATGATGGTTTATGGCAATCACTTAGTCTTTTGCTTGCCCTTAGAAAAAAAAAACACCATGACACACACATTATTTAGGTAAGGTGTGTGATTAACACTGACTATATTATACACATCTGAGTTGTGTCTTAGATGTATTCATGAATGAAGAATTGTCAAAGATGCCAGCTGTGATGCGCATTTGTGATATTTTTAGGTTCCTTTTAATCCGATTTCATCCAAAATGTACTTTTGTGGTGAGGTAACAAGATGAATAAAACTCAAGTTCAAATGAATAAAGTTAAGTGCATTTAACTATTTCCTGGTAAGACAAGTTCTAGCAGTCATGTGAGCAAACATGTCTTAGTTTTCCTCATGATAACTGTAATGTTTGCCAATTTATATGTTTCCCTCTCATTTTTCTTGTTCGTTTTGTCAAAAGCAACTTTTCTGCCTTGGCTTATATACTGTAATTCAATACATCCATTCACATGTTAAAGTTGCACTCTACTTCACAAACTTGCCTGGTGACTCCTCTTTTCAACATTTTCTTAATCATTTTAAAACCCATAAAAGTTGCATGGAACATTAAAGGAGAAGTAGAATGGTAATAGATGTAAAGCGATCAAAATTTAGTATACATGTAGGTCTCATTGTAGTGACTCTGAAGGCAGTAACAATATAGATATATAGGTACAAAGTACGCAAGTTGTTTGGACTGAGTACCGTGTCTACGTGATGGAACCAGTGATGGTCTGTAGAAACATAATTAGAGGACCGGACAAGGAGTCGACCAATTATTCCTGTAATTGGGGAGGGGGAAGAGGGCGAGATGGAGTAGGCACAGCTGCGGACATGGTTATCAAGGAATTTTATCAAAAGGAAAGAGGGAATCAGGCTTGAGAAAAAGTTCTTGGGTGGTAATAGTTAATGATTTTCATTCCTGTCTTCATGCATTCAAGCTGTCCTATGGCCAAGCATAGCTTTTTCTTTCTTTTTTTTATGTGTGATTCTGACATTGTTTCTCTTCCAAGCCTGCCATTGTTTCCATGGCCCAAACTGGGCTTCTTCCTCTATCACAGAACTTGCCCTTTGTTTATCAACTTCATCCTAAAGTGTGTACATATGGTGATAAAGAGAAGGGGATATTTTAGCACTGCTTTGTCTAGATAAGAGTCCTTTTTGCGGACTCTTGAAATTTCTGACTTAATGTTGACCAGATGTAGCATTCAGTGTTGCAATACTAGTACTGTATGCACGAGCTGAAATTTTCGCGGTGGTGTTATTTTCGCGAATTTCGCGAATCGCCTTCGAACCTCGAAAATAACAACGCGCGATTAACTAAGTTCAGTTAGACCCTCGTAACCGTGAAATTAACAACACGCGAAAATGTCCTCCAAGTAGCAATTCGCGAAAATATCTGTACACGAAAATTTCAGCTCGTACAGTAGTAAGTTTTAATTTCATCCCAAACTGATGATACATCTGGCAGTAGAAAATTTAAAAAAAAACCTCTGGAATAGCTTTCACTAACTCCTAGCCAGTAGGATACTCAACTCTGTCATTTGAATTCGAAATAGGAGCGGAGTGATATGACAGACTAATCTGGCATGTGAATTTAGGCTTTGATGAGTAAATTTTATTTTAGATCCATATGCAGTTTTGCAAGTGACAGTCTATTTCTTCTGCTGTTATTTTTTTTTGTCCTTCCTGTTTTTCATCTTTAATTTCATTTTTTCTATTTATGTCCATGTTCACAAGAAAATGACATCTGTAAAAAATTAGACACAATTTGTGACAAAGAACTTGGAAGTGTGGCTTTAACTGATCAGATGCAGAAATGTTATTATAAATTGTGACAATGTAAATGTATTTAAACAGTATTCTTGCCATTTTGTGTGATTTTATTTTTTATGATTTAGCTGTACCAGTAGTGAGCTATTGTTTGTAGAATACTGCTCACTGAGGCATAGTTTTGAGTGCCTCATATTTTTATGCAGTCCACTACATATAGGTAAAAAAATATGGCCCTTTCATTGCATGTTGCTGTAATTCATTAATCTTGGCCCATCTTGACGAAGGGAATATTTTCCCCATAAATTCCTACCCGAGAATATGACTTTGTAATCACATTCCAGTGACCACAGAATACCACTATGCTACTACATGTAGTACAGTGATGGAGATTAGCAAGAAATTATGCATGGGAATTATGCATGATAAATCAGTGAAGGAGGCGAGAGGCAAAGTTTATGTAAGACACAGATTCCTTTTTTCTTTTTATTCTTCTTTCTTTCCTTTGGGGCAATACACCATAGGCTAAAAATAGCACAACAAACATGATTGCAAGATTTGGTGGGAAGAGGATTAAGAAGCATTCACTGAATAGAGGGGACCTTCTGTTGTGAAGATAGACATAGTTCACTCAGGAAAAGGTACTGAATTTATAAAATCTTTGATCACAAATGGCAATATTAGCTCGTTTGTTTGTTTGGTTTTTTTTTAGATTAAATTGTTAAGTCCCAGTGTAATTTTGGAAAACTACTTGAGAATGAAATCACCAAACTTTTATTTTCACATTTTGGAAAAGAGAAATATCTTACAATGTGTGGAAGTTTGGTTTAGGCAAGAAATATGGGGTGCCAAAGACTTGACAATTGAATTACTTTTTTGTATGCATATATGTATGTATGTGCGTATGTATGTATGTATGTATATATGTATGTAATTAATTGTTTATTTATTTATTTATTTATTTATTTATTCATGTATTTTATTAATTCATTCATTCGTTTATTTTATCTCTTTATTTATTTAGATAATTTTTTTTTTACTTATTCCTTCAGTTATTCATTTATTTATTCATTTATGTATTTATACATGTATCCATCTACCTATCTATTTATTTACCAATCTCTTGTCAGCAAAGAATTATGGAATTACATCCTGATCCCCTTGTAGATAAAGGGCAAATTTTGACTGGTGCACATTGGTGCACCCACTGATTCTCTTTATAGTGGTAAAGTCTCCCTAATTATCTCCTAGGATATAACTCCCACCTTGCTTTCACACGTCCTGAGAGTGCATGATTTTAGTGCAGAAGTGGTTGAAAGGTCATTGTTTGACAAAGATCCACCTCCAGAAAATGATTGCAGGTCAATTACCTTCACACGGTCGTTTCGCTGCTTAATTCTGGCGAAACATGATTGGAAAACTCTCTGGGTCTTCATTTGAAACACATTTGGAGTTACATTTCAATTCATCCTTCGTGATTCCAGTTTGCATTCACACGTCCTGAATACTGACTTTGAAACACGATTCTAGTGATGCATCATTACAATCTGAATCGCGTTTCGAATTAAGCACTCTCTGTATACATGTGAAAGCTAGGCCAGTTAAGTTCAATGAGGGAATCAGAAATTAGAACTTCACCTGTTGCAGCACCATTTCAATGCCGATAAATTTGCATGTGCTGTTTGTGCTTTTCACATGGGTGATCTTTATCATGCTTCATTAACTTCTGGTTTGAAAGGTACATGGAGAAATTCATCAGAGATTCCAAACGGAATTTTCCTGGGTGAATAACCAAGAGTTCAACAGGTAAAGCTGGTCCAAAAGGGGTGTCATCTGTCTCGTTTCATTTGCCAACATCAAGAACACCACTCCCTCCGAATGCACTACTGAAAGACCCGGTAGCTGGGATTTACCACGCGATGGAAAAGCTGGCGCTACTCGCGATATATTCTGGAATCCCCGTAACGAATTATGTACAGCTTTATCACTGCTCTGTGCAAGTACACATACAGCCAAAGAATCTTGACTGGGGTCGAATGTTACCAATTAGCAAACACTTCGATGGACATATTTGCTGACAGGCGATTCTATTCTAGCAGGCCTATGTTTGTCATGGTTTTCTAATGTACCTCGTTGATCCAATTTATTCAAATGGATCAACCTTCTTTCCCCACACTACCGGGATTTAAAATCAGGTCCAAACACTGGAATCTTATTAAACCCTTTTATGTTTCGTCCAGGTCTAAAACAATACATAAATTACTTTGGTAGCTGTAACATTCACTGAACAAATTGTGCTCCCTGTTGTTGTTAAATGCATGATTATATCCAGGGCTTGGCATTTGCGGTACTGAAGATTTATGTCGAGCCACCAAATTTTCAAAAATTTTGTTCTTGGTGGCCCAATCAGGCAGTTAAAATATCAAAACGAATGTTTATATATTTCCCCTCAATTCAGGACACAACATTAATTTTTTCAGACACCAAAATTTCAGATTAAAAAAAAAAACAATGCTGAGCCCCTGGTACAGTATATCAATGTGTGGGGGAAAACAAAACAAAACTGACTTGAATGTCATACATCTCCTAAGAACCATAATCAAGACAATTAACTGCAGGACTAATATAGTCAAGTGTAACCTCCTTGGCCAACCACAGCAGACTAAAAACAGGATCAAGTCAAGTCAAGTAGGCCTATCCGTAGCATGAAATTTAAAACCTCGGCAGATCCCAACATAGATGATACGCACACAATGTCGATGTAGGAAGCCTACATTTAGTGTGATTGGCTCTATTAAAAGCTCAGAGAACATCTGGAAGCCATATCCAAAGTCATGAAGACCATGAACCCTGAGCGTCATGTTTTTTTCTCTCTTTTTGTAATGTCTAAATCTTCAATTTCACGGATCATCAAGCCCATGTATCTAAATAACTTGTAACAAAAGTGTATGAAAAATACTAGTTACTTGATGATTGGTTGTGCATGTAGTATTTTCTTCATAACTATTTGTGTGTGTGTGTGTGTGTGTGTGTGTGTGTGTGTGTGTGTGTGGTATATTTAAGAAACAAAAAAAAACTTGCAAAGAAGAAAAAAATGTATGAAAAAAAAGAAGAGAAAAAGTATACATATAATTGTGATTTGCGTCTTGTCTTATTAGTTGCTCTGTCAAACGATGGAGCTATACCCGTGTTATAGCTCCTCCATGTCTCGCCTTTGTGGCTTGAAATGATCCCACCCACCCCACCCCCACACTTTTCAGAGCAGTGTACCCCATAGTGCAGGCAATACTGTTCATTTAAAGGGGTGGTATAGTCTTGGTGGAGATGGGAATTCAGGTTATTACTGTTTGTGAGATAATTAGAAACCACTTTATGAAACATACGATTCTAACAGCGATTACATTTTATTTGATGGATATCAGTTTTGATTTGGCCGAGATATCCAAAAACAAAGTGGCCCTAATAAAAGGTGGACCCACCTTTAAGTAGGACCTCATTGTTTAACTGTGTTTTTTGATATCTCGGCCATTTCATAACCGACTTTTATCACATAAAATTTTAATTGCTGTTAGAATCCTATGCTCTTTAATATTTCATAAAGTGGTTTGTAATGATCTCACAAAAAGTTAAAACCTACATTCCCATATCAGCCAGAACTAGAAGTATACATCCCTTTAATAAACTAGCAGGGGAAAAAAATGGGGGGGGGGGGGGGGGGGGTGTGAGGGCAAACAAAAATGAATGCCCCAGGAAGTGACCTGCTATTCAGGAGCATTTTGCCATCCTGGTATGCAAAAACACTTTTATGGTTGCCATTGTGGGATCAACATAAATAAACATGTCTCTGCGGAGAGGAAATGGTTTTTGGCAAACAGTCCCCAATACTGGAGGCATTCATACCATAACCATAAAGCAACAAACAGATAAAAGAGAAAAAAAGGAAGTTATTGTTCAGTGAAGTGCACGGTTCTAAATTTGTGACAAAAAGTTAGAAGGGGACTAATATTGGTTCTGGCATGATGTTACAGTTGAGTGACATGCATATCTTGGTATGGAAGAGCATAACTTTATACATTCTTCATGTCTGTTGAAAATTATTGGTGCATCCAGACATAGAGGAAGGGCTCTAATGTCATATTTTTTTAGATTAAATTGCTACCAGTAGTCATCTTGTCAGTCTTTGTGTTCAATAATCACCTCTTGATCTGTTTTGTCGTACAAGTATAATTATGTTGTTGTCCATTATGCTGTATGCTGTTTATCTCTTTCTTTCTCACACATACACACACACACATACACACATTCTCTCTCCTTCTCTGCAAGTTGCCATATTCCTTCAGCAATCTCTTCATAATGTCAAGCATACACAACACACACACACACACACCCTCATGCTCACGTATCTGCACGTGTGCATGCTTAAGTTTTATGGCTCTTTCAAGATGAACATGTACTACATATGTAGCTCTCACCAAGATTACTAAACGGTCTCTTTCAGATGACTGTACATTGAAGAATAAAATTAATGTATGTTGGGCTTTCCTGTCAATGGCAAGGTTTTATCAAGGCTTTCTAATCTATGCAATCTCCCCTTTTATTTTTAAATTGTTTCATGAAGATTTTAAGATTGCAAATTTGCCCATCATATAAACCGTGGATATCAGACATAGGCACACACACACATGCACACACATGCACACACACGCACGCACACACACGCACGCACACGCACACACACACACACACACACACACACACACACACACACACACACACACACACACACACACACACTGTCACAGCATGCACTGAGGGGATTGTACATTATTTCCACACTTCCAGGATTCATGTCATCTCCCAACCATTATCTCGATATCATTTCACTCTTCACAAAACACCAACATCCCCTGCCTTTTTTTAACACCATGAGAAAAACAAAGGGTGCATGGAGTTTACCAGTTCTGAATAAAAAGAAATAAACACAAATTCACAGTGCTTTGTCCTTTCCATGCATGGATTTATTAAATAACAGTATCAGTACAAATACTTGTACACAGATTGTGAGTAAGATGACGTCTTTTTGGTGAAAACAGAATCACAACATGTGTTTTCTCTCAGCAGTATAACGCTAGATTCTTTAGTTAGGCAGACATTGTGAAGAAAAAAATAATAATCAAAAAGCTGCTATAATTAACATACATCATAGAAGCTGTAGTTGGATGAAGCATATAGTAGCAGCCCTGTTACTCAGTCCTATCTCAGTTCTAGAACAAACAAGTCTGGACACTGCAAGGAATGGTACAGTTAAGAAAGCCTATCATTTGGCAATTTAAAAAAAAGAAAGAAATGCAAACAAATACCAGATAATTTCTGTAATCTGTTATCAAATGCATGGATTTGTTTGTATGAAATATATGTCATAAAATGTTAAAATAGTAAACAATAAAATAACAGAAACAGATTGAACATATACAAAACGTGTATCTTAAAAAAACGAATAAACACTATTTCTAGCTCGACTTTTAGGTTGTCGGTAAACTAAGAATAACTTGTTCAGATAGCTAATGGGCGCTCGCTAACATAGTAGGTTGAACGCAAGTCTGTGTGTCATCAGCATAGCCTATGATTGCAAGTGTGTGTAACAGGAGATGCAAACATACTTCACAACAGATGAGTAAGATTTAAGCATCAATATTTCACAGAATTTTTCAATCAGTACCAAATTTATGGAACACTTTGATAACAATCAAATACATCTCAAGTTCACCTCTGACAATGTGAAAAAATGGAACCATAAAAAAAAAAAAAAGAATCACGATGCTCAGATTCTCATCCATGACGCAATATTTCTTTACTTCAGCAAGGCTCTTAAAGGAGAATTCACCCACAAGAAAGAGTTTTGAACGAACGAGGAGTAACATGAGCAACAGCCAAGTCAAGTTTTGAATAGACTACAATGAGTAGACACAAACATTTGAAAGTCAGTAACTCGTCATAGCATGGCCCTGGTGAAGCACCCAGTGAAACCTATCTCAATCCTCTTTTAAACTGCAGTGCTGCTTCAATTGTCATATTCCAGTTTTCCTAACAAACAATTTTTTTTTTTTCACCAGTGACTGCTAATAACAGACACTGTTTTCTAATGTCTGACACAGGAAGTCCCTTTTTTTTTCTCCCCCCCCCTTTTTTTTAAATTTGTGGTAGCCCCAGTAAAAAGGGAACAATGAATACTTTTCAACAGCAACAATAGTTATTTTGCAAATGTGATTAAAATCTGGTATCTGATGGTATGAAATTACGGTAGACTATATTAGGCATTCAACTGGTCATTGCTATCACGCAGACTGTCACTTTGTTCGTTCAATTCTCTCAGTCTTTTTTTTCTTTTGGGGGGGGGGATTCTCCTTTAAGAGTGCAACTTTCGAATACAAGAAAAGGAGCAGCCTAGCTACAAAAAGATATATCGCTCTCATACTCTCCACTCCGTACAAAGCTCTGGTTCACAGTCCTTCACACACATACACTCGACTTGACATACAATATATAGCATGGCTTGCAAATGATCAGCCAAGTAAAGCTGAACAAAAAAGGAAAATAGATTTTCTTTCCCAATGGGCAATGCTAACAGCTAGAAATGACATTTGTTTGTTGTCCCAATAATTTGTTGGTTTTTTTTTTTGTTGCATACATAACATTTTTTTCACAAACTATTCTCATGTCAATTTAAATGTTTGCTCTGTTGATTACACTACAGACATAAAAAATATCTTCATATATTTCAATAAAAGCATAACATTTTTTGTTGCATCTATATTACTGTTTACTAATCATATGCTAAATGATTACAGTTATACACACTGGATGGTGTTACATAATATAATATTTACAGTTGCATGTACCTTGGCCACCAAGGGCCTGCTATATAGATGTCAACATCTCTTGTCTGCATACCACATCGAGCAAGACAAATTGTCAATCCAAACTCATCGTCTCGCTCAGAAGCAAGACGAGGAAGTCGACAACAAGTGAGAACAATGTCAACTGTTGAGATTTTCAACCTCAACCAAAAAAACAAGTGTTCTGAATGAAACTCGCTGTATAAGATATAGTAAAAAATAAATATCACATATTCATACGGGCCCTGATAACTGTACAGGAACATTTTGTACACGTACCATCAATCTCCCTATAAGACTTGGTATGGCAAATGAGGGATAACCAAATTTATAGTTACTAAAAAAGGCACATCTACGAGTACACAAAACTCTGTGAGAATCTCTCATACTAACTACCATGTGAAATGATGGTTTTTGACTAGGTATCCTTCTCGGATGACTACAAACTTCATCTGAGTTCCTCTCCATCTAAGTCTACTTGGGCCTTTCAGTCAAATCAGCAATTGGTTCTTTTCCAATCATTACCTGGAAGCTTTGTAACAACTCTATATTCAGATTTTCTAGTTTCCCACCATACACAACAATGAAGGTATGGTGCAGGAGTTTACATTCAGCATGGAGCATAGTAATTTATCATCATATGCAAGAAATAAAACATAACAAAACACAGAGAAATATCTTTATAAATGAGTAACATTGTGAATGCATACACCTTGTCACTGGTCCATTCCCATGGTACTACAAAATGTAAATGGAACATTATCTCATAGACAGAATATGAAATACACAAAGTATCTTTCATTTGTTCATACTTTGTCTTCAGCTCCATGAAAAGAATAAAAACAAAACAGAAAAAACAAAATGAAACTAAATTAATACATTATGTGATTACATGTTGTGTTAAGTTGCAAGGCTCAGTAATTATACGCATTGGCATTTTATATGTACCCCGTACTGATACAAGTCAAAAGCACCATCACCCATTGGGGTTAGCAAGCAGCATTACAAACCATCCTGCCCTTCGTACAGGTTTGCCATCTTGGCCTTTTTTAATTCAATTTACAACTAGAGAAAGAGAGAGAGAGAGAGAGAGAGGCTGCATTTTTCACGAGTTGTATGCTAAATACTTTGCACTAGACCTCTGCAACTTGCCCTCCGCATTAACCACGCGTCGTTTCACCTGTTATGTAATCTCCTGCACCGGTATTAATATATGGAGGCTCATGAAGGAAGTATTCACACCGAGGCACTGTGCATAACTAATTAACTGACCAATAACTGACCAAACAGAAAAGAAAGAAAAACATGAAAACGACCCTCTTCTTCAAAGACGCAGAAGAATTGTCATCTGCAAATCACACCACTGACTGTTGCCCTTTTGAGATTTTCGCATCCTAAGTGAAGGTGCTATTTGGATAAAGCGAGCTGCTTGCGAGTTTGGCATTTGACGAACCTTCACTCACCATACTTGTACTACATGACTGTGTATGCCAAAATGCTGAGTTTGTCCCTCTCTATTTTCAATCAGTGATATTCCCCCCCCCCCCCCCCAATAATTGACAAAATTTTTTCTCAAAGTACTATCTGCGTCCTTGCAATTTGCTGTGCTGACGTGAAGCGATATCAATGTTTTCTCTAACGGATGCCTCTAAACCTTGGCTGCATCTCCATCAACAAGTGAGTTTATCAGCTCAGAGTTATACTTCACGATAAATGCATAAAGAATGCAATGATGTAAGCGGGCAACGAAAAGCAAAATGATAACAAAAACAAAACGGAGCAAAGAATGATCCAGCATGATCATTTTTGTCATATGTATCTTAATGTATTACAGAGTAAATTATTTCTCACCCCCTTTGCAACATGCATGGGTGAGGACAGTATTTTATAGATTGAAGAAACATATCACGAGGTACTGGATAGAAACATGCATGCACAGAAACCTGGTTGAAATACGACTCCTTTCCTCCGGACATTGACTAGAGGATCTACAGAACCATGTGATACAAATACAATGTCATCAGCTTACAACAACTTCTCTAAACCTGTTTTGTGTCACACAATAGCAGAAGGGGTTGACTCCATAAGAACTGTATTCTGGCAATAATGTCCTTCTGGTTTTTAACTGGTAGCTCACAGCACCAGCTGTTTGTTATTATGAGTGATGTACCAGAGTTGTCTTAATTTTACAAATCTAATCCATGTAACAGATGATGATCTTTGAAACCAAACTGGGCACACATAACTTTACAAGTGACACTACGTGTTAACTACAGTTTGCATTTAAAAGGTGTATAAGGTACAATCTTGCAGAGTTAAGTCAGTTTAAATGTTATGGTAGGGCACCTTTACATGTAAGCACAATTCACTCATGAAACCTTTCCATCCTGTTTATGGACGGCCAATATAACCCCTTACAGGAACCTTGAGAAAGTGCTCCACTCAAAGACCTTATAACACATCTTTACGATCTACATTACCAAGTCAAGTCTCCCTTTAGTTATGAATAAATCAAGCTTTCTTTTCGTGTTAAATCACATTGACAAGTTCAGCTAGCAAAGTCTCAAGTCTGCATACAACCATATCCCAAGACACCATTTGTGCATCATCAAAGAAGGGGCAGTTGAAGTCCAACATTCATCAGTATCTGCTTCTTGTTTTTAGTATAAAGTGTGTTCCCTTTCATGGACTGTTAGTACAATGCAACCTTGTTACCTGCTCCCAAGCACTGTGTAAGCATGCCATGCCTAGTGCATGGAGTCCAAACCAAAAGAAAAATTTCACTGTCACATTCAAATGCACATATGTCAAGCTACCAGTTGCAAATGATTATTTAAGAAAAGGGGGGGGGGGGACATCATCAATTCACAGAAAACGACTGGATTGTAATGGAAATAAGAGAGCAGGATGTGAGGGTAACAGGAAGGAAAAATAGGTTTCTACATTATTCTACTCTAAATCACACAGGGACTCCAGACATGACCTAATTTTTATTTCATTAAGGAAGTCGGCCACATTTGCAAAAACACCATGGGGGGTCTCAAACAAGGAAAATTGGTTCTGTCATTGTTGCTCGTGAATGATGACATCATATGAGATAATGCTGCCATAACTTCCAATTTATGGTCAAAAGTGTCAATTTCTTTACTTTCTTAGTGTTTGAACAATACCCTATGTAGTCAAAAGCAAGTCACAGAAAATTTCAATTGTAACAGCTATGTACATCCACTGACAATCTCAGCTTTACACTGGACACATACACTGTAATGTTGTGGGGCTGAGTGCTATTTTTTGATAGAACCTCAAGGTATAGGGAAGGTTTTCCAATAACAATAAGGCTTTCATTCTTAATTTTCTTTTGCAATGACTTGGCAGAGTTCTTGCCAACATTCTCAGTCACAGTGTTGTATTGTTGCTACAGAAAACAGATCTATACAAAATCTGCATCGGTCAAAATTCATCACTCTTTAGCACGTAATCTCTTGACTCAGATACTGCAGTACCATTGCAAACTTGGGATCATCCATTGAGAAACAAAGTGGTTATAACTTCAATCACTTCACAGATGACACACACTCTGCTGCTTCTAAAATGGTGATACCAGTATTTGCACGCAAACTGCTGGAAGAAACAAATAATTCCTTGCAATAGCTCAGAACACGTAAGTATCCTTTTCTTCTGAGGCACATTATTTGTTCACTTACAACAGAGTTAACTTTCTTCTTTTTTTTCATGAAGCCGGGGGTATCATGTAAACTGTTATGGAATGTGAAACAACGGAAATAAAAAGAAAATTGACACTCATGGAGGAAGTTAAATGTTAGTAATGTTACCCATTCTTTGATGATCAATGATTGATGAGTACAAATATCATCCTATCCCCCTCCCCCGCCCTGCTAAAAAGTTCATTCGGCCTTGTTGGAAACTTATGCTTGAGCGTCCCTTTCAGCTACATGCACCATAAATCTCAACTCATAGAGCACTGAGCTTACCAAAAAGGGTGCCAAGCTTTTAGTCTATTGTCGAGTATATGTTGTTAGCTAACACGTTCTGACCAGTAAACTACCATACATTTGCCTTGGTGGATGTCATAATCAATAGCAGCATCTACTGCAATGTCTACTTTCATAGGTTTTGAAAGTGATTTTCTAGGAGAGAGTACAGGGAAAAGAAGAGATTGCTTTAAACTAACAAGAAAATGTAAACCATTATTCAAATGGTCAACATGAAGTACTGTTATAGCAGTGAGGAATGCCAATCACACAATATCCATTGGCAAGGCTGACACCACTGTGATTTTTTTCTTCTTTTCTTTTCTTACGAACTTCTCTCAATTCAATGCGATTTGCATAAACATTTTAAATGAACGGAGCATAGTGAGATCATCATTATAGTACAGTCTGTCACAGGAAAAAAACAAAACAAAACACATACTCTCATGTCCCTGCAGTCATGCTAACACACAAACATGCACACACACACGCCGGCACAAACACCCCCAAAAACACACCACACACAATATCATATAACAGGCTTTCTTTCCCTTCTGCAGACCCTCTTCCTGCATGTGCACATACCAGGATTGTTCCCCTTCCAGGCGTGACCCTCACGGGCCAACACCACGCAAAGAGATCATCTCGGTATGATCATTTCTTCATGATACCTGAAAACAATTTTCTGTCTGGGTATTACTTGCCCTCAACCAGCCGTAAGTCAGCTGTGAAAGACACTCGTATCTATGGCCTACGAGGAAGGTTAAAAGCATACACTGAAAGATACCCTTCTTCCACTTAGACTCACCAACATTCAAAAAAATAAAATCACAAGTTACATAATAATTTGGATAAAAATATAAAAATATGGATATTTTCATGTTTACAATTAAAAGTATATCATTTAGATGAAATATATATAATGTCAATGGTTACATTGATATCCGTAGCTTTACAGATTGTCTTTCACAGCTGATGATGTGTTCCACAAAGTACAAACACAGCATCTCCCTGCTTGGTTGGCATGCACATTCCAACATATCTTGGCATGTGCACGCATTCCTGGTCCTCAATGCAGATCCAGATGACAGAGTAAAACATATGGCAGCATTATGGCAAAACAAGTTTTCATCCTCTCCACACGTTCTCGCTCTCTCTCGCTCTCACTCTCTGGCGTTCCATAAGTCACTTCGCTTTGTGCCTACCGCCACAGCAGCCGCACTTTGTGCCGAGCCAGTGGCAGCACTTGAGAGGAGGGTAGCACCACAGGCAGGGCACCAAGAAGGAGAGGGCCCCAAGCCCCAACCATCGCTGGCAGAAGATGCCGTCGCTGGTGTCACAAGAACATGGGGAAGGGAAGTCCCCATCAGAGTTTGACATACAGTGATATAACATACACTGCGCCACACAGAGACAAGTGCAGCGGTTAATACAGTACGAGACATCGTCGGGCGCCTCGGGACAGTCCCCTCTCCGGTTTGACTCCACATCAAAGTATTGACTACAGTGCAGACACTGCGCCTGCTCCCGGTATTTGTTCATTTTCTGCGCCAGCTTCTTGGGGGGCGAGGGGGGTGGCTGCTGGGTCACCACCTTGGCTAAGGCGTGTGGCTTCTTCAAGTCGTCCCCATCGCGGCTGGGTGGTATGGTAGGGTAGCTGTAATCATGAATACTTTGTGGCTTTTTAACAATCTTTACATACGAGTCTTTGAATTGGTCCTGCGATAAGTCCTTCTTGATCGGATGCCACTCCGTGGCCGTTTTCACCCATGAACCTTCATGTGGGTATTTCACGCTGTGCATGGGTCTTCGATCGTCCCTTTTCCGCGAGACATAATGGACCATGTGCAAATGGCCCTGATTGTTATGGGGATATGTATAGGTGTTTCCCGGTATACAGTAGTCTCTATTCGCTGGTTGAGTTAGAATGTCTTTGAGAAGTTTGCCTCCTCCATCTTTGGGTCCAACACAAGTGCTCGGTGTGTTCTGGTAGTCATGGTGAACACAATCCCCTGACAAGAGAGGGTCCACACAACGCTGAAGAAATAAGATGAGAAAAAAATGATAAAGTTTTAACTCAGTACATCAAAGTATTCAATCTTGAAACATTAGTGAAAAGGCAAGGCTATTACTCAAGTATGTTAAAATATTCAATCTCACAGGCTCATTTTGAAGTAATTTTGCATTCAAAGAATTGGTAGTTTACATACCACCTGTAATAAAGATAATCCTCGCAGCAATGTAGCCTTGTGATGAGAGCTCTACAGGTGGATGGCTATCACTCCAACATTCACAAACACTGTATATCACTCCAATATACATTTACATAGTGGAAATGACATAATAGCTTTATCATTGATGGGAAAACTGTTCATCTGCTCAAAATATGTTCTTTAAACACAATATTTGTGATGCATGTACGCAACTGTTTTAACTCATGCATATCCTCAGTGAATGTTTTCTTATTGCTTATATCATGTATTTTTTTCTGCATCATTTCACTCAATGTGAATTAGAGTTAAATGTGCAGATTGGGTCAACCTGGACCGACTTTTGTCTGCTGAGTGAAAGTGCACCATACTCTTTCTCACCACAACTTGGAGAGTGACTCATTTTGAGCGCAACATACGTGCAGAAATGTCTACGTGGGCAATCTTGAGATACTTACAAAACCGTCTTCGTCGAGCTCGCTGTCATCAGGCCCATAGGATGATTCACTGGAAGAACCTGGAGTAGATGGTAGAGAGAGAGAGAAATGTGCAGAGATGTTTACTGAGGCTGACCCTAGAGGATAGGCTTGTCAGGGCCAGGTGATGTGCCACAAGGCAGACTTGATGAGGTGCAACAGTGCACAAACATGAATTGCAACCTTTCCTCCTCATTACAGTCAGCAAAATCTCGACATTGAACCACAAGTCGGAAGGAAAGGAAGCATTGCATTACGAACACGGTGTACGTCACTGTCTTCTGGCATGGATTTACACTTCAAATGCATAACGACTATCCCCATAGTACAATATACAATAGCGTATGATAACAAAGTACATTCATTCTTTTTCACCGGCCATGGGGGAGTGGTTAGAAGAGTTCTCTTAGTGCAGTTCAATCATCATCTTTCTTTCTTTTTTCTATTCTATTCTAACTGATAGGCTGACATCCTTCTCCAAATTTCAGAACAGAATAGAAGTACTAATTTTAAAAGTGGGATAAATTCAGAACAATGATGAATATGAACCAAGTGACTATGATGACACTTTACTTGCCATAATTATTCACTGAACAAGACAACAACAACCAAAAAAAAAAATCTGAATACAAACTTTACACAAAGTGCCTGCATCATGTACGTACTGTACAGGCCATTCACAAACACAGGGGTGTTTCACCCTGAAGGACCTGTTGCAATGCGAATGCATGTTGACTTGTCATGTTTCCATGTCACTGATAAGATTAACGAAAGGCATTGCCAGTTATGCTCAGTTTAGGGGAAGGTGCATTCCAATCACTTTTGTTAGTCATATTGGTACTTAAGCAGTGATTGACAGATGATGTCATCAACAGAATCATGGTTTGGAAGATTAGGGTTTGGTTTTTATTTTTGTTTTTGTTTTTTGTGGGCATATCCAAGTCACCTGAAGAAAAACCGAAAAACCATCTCCAAACATTGTACAGACCATAAATGGCAGTAAGTCAAATCAATGCACAAGACTGGTATTACTCTACTGAGTGTATTTGTTTGAATGTGCCTGTGTGCACATGTGAATCAGGGAAACAGAGCAAAAGTGCAGTCACTACAAAAAGTGGATGAAATATTTGATGCGTGTGTACCAGGTATTATGGCAAAGGAGGTATTAATCAATGATAGGCTTATCATTCTAAACCCATCAAATGTTTTGTTTGCTATCATGCATCACAGTCTAGCAATGCCACACACCACAACCACACACTCAACCAATGATGTAAGTTCTAATGGTTGCCTCGCCCAAAGTTACATATTGACTATTTGTATGCAACTGGCATTCAGAGTGAATTATAAAGCATGCATTACACGTTTGAATAATTCACACATCAACATGAAAAGGATAATCATGATATAATTAGGCCTACATGTGTAGTGTGTGTACACAGGGGAGACAAATACTGTATAAAATAAAAATAATCTATTTGCTAAACTTGCTCTTGAAAGCAAAGAGAGGCCAGAAAATAATCAAGCTGCTTGACTAAGTAACTATGTAATTACAGACTAACATGACATATCTATAGTGCTCAGTTTTCTTTGAGTCAAACCTGAACTGCATGTGCAAGGATACAGACATTTACCTGGTAAAGAGATTACAAGAAGGAGGGGGGGGGGGGGGGAGGTACTGCATTCAGTGTAGGTGATGCACAGTGAGGAATGTTGACACCATTCTCATATGTAGTCTAATAAAGACTCAGAGCTCATGTTGACAAGCAGGATGATTTATAGCACCTACTGGAAGAAGATAAAACAGCATCACCTTTGTTGGCCCCCTACTATTCATAACTTCCTGCATTGATTCCCCCCCCCCCCAAAAAAAAAAATATATATATATATATATATATAAATATATATATATACACATATGCATATATACGTACATACATATGTGTGTGTGTGTGTGTGTGTGACTGTTCTCTGCAGAATACTATCAAATGCATGGATAAGAATAGTACATTTTACCTTACTTGACCTTGAACCTCTATGTGCAAATATTGCAAGCTATAGGGCCTAATTCAATGATGTAAATTTTAGAACCCATGCCATTTCTGAAAGCCACAAAGTATAATCAATACATTAATTCTATGTATATGCTTACACAGTGTACCTCACAATTCATGTATGTATTGGGAAATGCCACCCCCCCCCCCCCCACCCCCAATATCCTCTCTCACCCATACATATGTGACACACATAAACACACACATTTTTACACTTTAAATTACACTGTCTGATATGTGAACTATATACATCACAATGTCTTTGTTTCTGTAAGTACATGAGTTTAAGTTCTTTATTCCAAATAAACTTGTATTTAAGGGGCTATGAATAAGGAGTACCTTTTCAAAATCTTTTTTCCCTACAAAGCACAACATATGTACAGTGTATGTGTCATGCAAACAAGTCACAGAGACATTTCCATAACCTTCATAATATGTTATATACCGCCAAACTCACATTAAATCAACTTTGTTTTTGCCAAGTGTATCAGCCTAAAAACATGAAGGTATAATAAATGTAGAGTATAAGAAACTGGAATTACAGACAATAACTCATCCTGTGCACAGCATTTTTTGTTAAATCAGCTGAAATGAGAAATACAAAATGGAACAAAAAGAAAATAGTCAACACTTAAACACGAGGAAGAACCTTCAATGCTTTTTGGCATAGTGACCATTAACAGTACATTGCACTTCAGGGCATTAAAAAAATGGCAGCTGCAGTTCATACCTATCATACTCTAGAGAGCGGCTACAAACATCACACTGAACAAGAACACTAGCTTTTCTTCTTCAAGACTGTATAGCTGATGCAAGGTAGAATGTACACCCACATTAAATTAAATACAAGATTCTGTCTCACTGCATGACTAATGCTGTGATGGGAGATATATGAAAGCTTCCGTGGAATAAAGTATTTTGATTCCAGTAGCCATTTTGTTAGCTTTGGCTAATATCCAGTGATCTACCAGCGCTCCGGGGGAAAAACTTCCGAACCACTGCAGCCACTACAATTAACTTATGGGGAGATTAACAGAATTAGTACAGCCAGGCTTGGCCTGAAATCCTGCCATCCAGTCACTGCAGGACCCCGCAGCTCGTGAATTACTCGTCACTTCGCATGCAGTTTGCTCGCCACATTACTGCCGTAATTTTACGAGCAGTCTAATGAGACTTTGCATGGCATGCACAATCCCCCTCTCCCTCCGTGTGCCCGTCATTTCTGGATTATGAATTCTCACAGAGCACACAGTGCAGTCACAGCTTAATGCAAGTATATCCACCCTCATTGTTGTAACATCATGCATGTAAAAGTGACTCTGATTCCGATTCACATAAGAGAATTTCACTTCACTCCATAGACCACTGAACTGAAAATGGCAGAAGAATCTGCCAGAGCTTTATTTCTCATATGTTGAGAGGTAAAAAGAGGGGAAAAAAAAAACAACAACAACAACTTCAAAATACCTTTCATTTGTTACGTACATTGTACACTTTGTATGTAGATAGGCTATGCTGTAATATGGATGTTGAGCTTTATGTGGTTCTAGCTGATGAATGGGAGTGGTCATGAATGGCTGGCTCACTGCAAGCCTCAATAACAACACAAAATTTCCACAGATCTCTCGATTTCCAAATATCATGCATTTGGTAGCACACAAAATGGAAAGCTCTGGTCTGAATACTGTACGACTGCACAAAGGAAACGGGGCCATTCATGACACAGAGGATTTCACTGTGCATTATCACGCAGTAAGGTTACAGTTCTTCTCAACCTGGAGACAAAACATTTTTCCCCTCGGGGTGGGAGGAAGAGTGGGATTGGTTTAAATGCAAAAAAAAAAAAGGAAAAAAAGGATATAGGCAAAAAGCAGGGAAGGGTCCCTGCAAATGACTGCATTACATCAAGCACATTTATATAATGGAGTGACAGAAAACAGTTAATATCATGCCCTTTTACATCTGCAACCTACAATTATATCCCCCCCCCCCCACAAACCATATGAATTTGAAAACTTTTCTGCACATATTTCCAAGCAAACTTGTATTTTAGACCAAGATGTCAGTCAAATATAAAACCTTTGTTGGTCTGGTTTTTGTTTTTGTTTTTTTGTTTGTTTGTTTGTTTGTTTTTGTTTTTGTTTTTTTTTTTTTTGGGGGGGGGGGGCCCACATGGCAGGACACAGCACAAAATAAATATGCAAGCAACATTTAAGAAGAGAATTTGTGTGAAGACCAAATAGGAAGTACTTATGACTTTCCAAAACCATGAAATGGTAATATTCACTACACTTAAACCTCTTTCCATTTGTGAATATTCCAGAAGAGTTTTCATCAGTTCATGATTTTTTCCATTCAGCACACGAATCATATAACTCTGAATGCTTGTAAAATAACTTCCAAGCCATGAATCAAAAAATTTGTCTTTCCCAGAAATAAGAATACAATACTGAATGACATTGAAATTTTCTGTAAGTATCATGTTTGTTTCTTATCATCACATCAGGAAGGATTTAGTCATATTTGTCAAGAGATGTGATTCTGGTGTCAACAGCAACCAAAGACTAGACAGTGTAGATTAAAAAGAACTACTCCCTGAAAGTACCGCATTACTTCCAAGCTAATCATGAAAAAGCACAATAATATACGAAGACAAACCACAAAAAAAAAAGAAGGTAAAAGCCCGGTGTGTACTTTATCAATTGACAGGAAATAAGATGCTATTCAGAAGTAGCAATCCCAGTCACAACTGCTGAGGCATTTGTATCCTAGAATTCTTGTACGGTCTGTCAAAGTGACACTGTCAGGCAGTGAAACTTTTTAGTGAACCAGACTAGGTTACACAGACGGGATACAAATAAATGTAATCGTTCAAGACTGAATTGCATACTTGTATGTGAACCGAACCAAATCAAACTGTATCTTGTGGTTATAAAGTGTTAGTTGTCTCACACACCCTACAGTCTTTGAATGAGACTAATCAGTCAGCAGGCATATGTACAAACTACATCGTAGGCCTGTACTTTAGTACAGTCTGTACACGTACAAGAAGTGAACACAGGTCTGCAGTGTAACACGGGTGTACTCTGCATGTGCCCCTTGCACTCTTGTTGCCGGCTGGCTGAGCGGGCAGGCACGTTTTATCAGCCTCAGTGCATCACCATTACCCAATAACCGATGATCACATTTCCGCTGCGGACTCCTGCGTGATGAAGCAGTGGTGTGACTAAGCTTTGTTACTGTGGTGAGACATGTGGTTGTGTGCGTTACGATACATGGTGCCCATTTTTCCACTGGTGAACTACAAGACAATTCTGACTAACTAAACTCTACCACTCCACGCAGACCCCTGTACAAATTTAAAGGGGATTTAGAACACGCACACGAGTCATACAGGCTATACAACATGCCAAATCTGTCTTTACATACCGTAGTGTGTGCTCCTAAAATCAATTTACTCAATAATGGTCATCTCACAATAGCACAACACAGTCTTGTTTTAACATTAAGTTAGAATAATTCAGTTACACAGAACTTTGAAAGCATAATTTCTGAGAGAAATTGTCACTTTATCTGTAGGCATATATTACCCTCAAGAACAAAAATTACAAAAAATGAAGGAGGAAAACTGCTCATTCTGGAAATGCAACTGAGGAGTAAGTAACCTTGTTGAACTAAACACTGCACAAATTGACTGAAAGAGAGGAATATTTACCGGTGAGACTTACTTTTATGGTTTATTTTTTAGTAAACCATAAAGTGAACTGTTCTATTAAATTCACTTTCTAGTCTGCTAGACATGGTGTTCAGTGGTTTTAATCTTCCACAAGCATGTAAATTCCAACTATACATTATCTTCATACTGAGCTCTGGTAATGGCCAATTTAAATTTTACATTGCAAATGCCCATAAAACATGACACAAATTCAATGCCACTAAATGCTACTTATGTAGGAGTATACATGTTAATCAGTACATAGGCCCTATATACTGCATCTCGCAACATGTTCTAAAGCATAATAGTACAGTAACAGGCTAAGAGCGCTTTTGCACCATAGTCATTGCTCTATTCTCATGTTTGCTTTGTTTTGAGGTAATCTCTCTAATCTTTCAGATGAATTTACGTTGGTATAGTTCAAATACATCTCCTGCCAGGAAAACATCTTTAACATTTCACTTGTCCAACAAAGAATTCAGTCACCTTGGGCAAGTCAGCATGTGGCTTTGTAGCAGTCTGAGAAATAGAAGGGGAAAAAGACGAAAAAAGACAGAACGGAAGAAAGAGAAGAGAGAGAGAGAGAAAAAAAAAAGGGAAAGAAATGAGGAAACTGCAAGTCAACTTCCCATGCCAACAAAGCAACTCTGGCCCCACTGGCAAACTTTGGAGCGAAAATCAGAGATGTGGAAGCCGTCGACGACCTCTCTCCTGACCTGTAACCTCACTTGGCCACATGCATCCTGTTTCAGAGCTTTATTGGACTTGTTTTCTCATCGGATTGGGGAAAATGCAGACAGAAGTCGCTGAGAGAGAATGCAGGCAGCCAGAGTTCTGACATCTGAGGTATGCACCTGAGCAAAAGCACACAGGGGGCTGGTAGTTTATTTGCCCTAACTGGAAGGAGATTTCCATTCACTGGTATGCGTTCTAGCTAATGTGTCAAACGCACACTGGAATACTCTCAAATGCCCGTATGGACTGCAATGCATTTGGTTTCTCAAAAAAACAGACACCAAAACAAAGAAATGTATCGGCAGGACTACACTGAAAACATGCCTCACATACCATTAATGTTGCTCAGTAAAGCACATGTGCACAGGCATTTATCCAAC
This sequence comes from Diadema antillarum, assembly GCF_040938485.1. Lineage (NCBI taxonomy): Eukaryota > Metazoa > Echinodermata > Echinoidea > Diadematoida > Diadematidae > Diadema > Diadema antillarum. Next base: position 25,434 of record NW_027272823.1, read on the forward strand.
ACCACCTACAGAATTTCACTGAACTCCAGAAAGTACGCATCGATATAACTCTGTGAATAAGTGAACTTCAGAAAGACATTCAATGTCACAATGAAATCATAATTCATGTGATTAAAAATTTATGACTCCTGCCCATAATTTTTGCAAGACTACAGTAGAACTGTGTGCCTTTATATGCTGTCTTAGTTTATTCAGACTGGGGATTATGCCATGATGCCGTCTAATGCTTCCTCTCTTTTCAAAGCAGGCCTAAATGAAACAGCCCTGACTAAAGCTGGACAGCTCAGTAAACATAGCCTTGTATACAATGTGCACATCTCTTCTACACTGTAGCTCTTTCTCTCTCTCAGTAATTCCTGTTCAAGATTCAACACTTCTGTGCCAAAAGTACCAGTGGCCACAGTATGATAGTCAGCTCAGAGCATTAATACAATGAGATGAGACACTCCTAGGCAGTGCGATTAAGGAGGTACTGCTAGTTCAGTACCTCTTTTTGGTACGACCCTTAGTTTCACCCTCCTACTGCCAACATGCCACCTTGACCTGTATGACTGAGGAAAGTACTGGCCACATCAGCAGCCGGAGAAAAGCTTGCACAAACCTCTAACTTCTGCAAAATAATGATATATTATCCATGCGCTACTATTCATTCCCCCCCCCCCCCCCAAAAAAAAGGGGGGATTTCTTCAGGAAATACATTGTAAGAGGGCTAATTGGGTATCGCAGTAATTCCATCTCTGGAGAACATATTTTTTGGTGGCTTTGGTATGGAGGACAGATTGTCAATTGTAAAAGTCAAAAATTGATGCAGAGGTCAAAGGGTTTGATGGCAGAGACAAGTCTGCAGCAAACACTTACAGATGAACCTTTTTTAACATCATGATTTATGCAAAATGTATCATCTTTTGGGAGAGAATGTACCATGACAAAAATACTTTTGTCATATTTGGACTACCCAAGAATTATTTGATCATTGAATCATGCATGAGCATTGAGAACTGATGACACCTGAAATTGATACAAAAAACATAGTTCTCTTTTTTTTTAAATGTTCAATAGATAATGGCAATTTGTATATATACACACACATACACACACAAAAAAAAAGATTATGAACTTATTAAATAAAACAGAACAAAAACAAATAGCTGCAGTCACAGAAAAAAAATATATATATGAGTAGTACACATGTATGTACTGACCAGAGGGTATTTGGGTATTGCAGTAATTCCACTGAACTACAATGTATTTGGGTCTCGCTAAGGGATGACCCACAATTATACAGAGCATCTACGTGTACAAGTTGTAGCCCTATAAGTCTGCAAAGTTCAATAATTCTAAAACTGAGCCACCACACAGGAACACAGTGTCTTTTACATACAGTCAAAGACAGTGCTGTAAATTTAAAACTTAGTATTTATAGACATCAATAAATGGAAAAGAGTCACACAAGTAAACAAACAAATAAAAAGCAATGATGCCCATCATTACACAGGCATGCATTCTCACGTGCACATTAATATACAACATTAAATCATAATGACATTGATCCCTTGAGACTGTATGAACAAGTTTTATGTCACACATGTTGACCTGGAGTAAACTGATCAAAAAAGAAATTCCATTCTTTTGTCTCCCTCTTGATACAGTCGTGTTCATGATCACAGCAGTGTTGTAGCTCCACAATTTTCCATCGCGCATCATAAAAATTGAAATTGTCTCAAGTCCACTGAGTAGTTCATGTTACCTGCACCAAAATGCCAAGATATAGGACCTAGATACATTGTCTGTAGGATTCACCAAAAATCTGCTACACCACAGATAGTAATCATTTCCACTATTATCAACTGCTTATGAACTATAAACACATCAAACAAACTGTGAGGCTGCGACATAGTCATTGTACGGTGTGTAAATATTGGATACAATGTGATACTGTATGTCATGATACAGATATTGCCATATTTGCCATTTCCCCACTTATAAATCCAAGAATAGACACATGTAGGCCCTAAAGATAAGAAAGAAAGATATTCCCTTACATGTACATACACTGCATACAGGTCATATTTCTTTGATTTAATGACTTTTTACTAACTAAAATGTGGTTGAGTAAACCTGAAGTGAGAACATAAATGGTTCCAAACTTGTATTTTTATTGCCTATTTCGTACATACATTGTAGCATAAAAGTAATATGATTAAGCATACATGGCTGCTTAAGCACATATTTCTGAAAATTTTTCGTAATCCTCCAATTACAATTTGTCAGTTAACTTGTTGATAATGTGTGCAGCCCAAAGAAAATGGTTTACCGGTATGTGAAAGACGGTCAGATGTTTCAAGGAGCTTTGAAGAAGAAAATAAAGGGCATTGAACGCTGTATGTGTCTCGCGATACTTACAGAGTGCTATTCAGTTTTCTTATTTGAGGGCTTCTATGCCTCAGTGTGTGTGTATCCGCAGCTTGCATTCTGTATACGCTGCATTGGAGGCTGGAAGTACAATTGTATGCACACTCTGTATGTACATGCGTGTGTGTGTGTGTGTGTGTGTGTGTGTGTGTGTGTGTGTGTGTGTGTATGCTAATGGCATACAATATGAAGGCCTGCTGATATGCCCCTCTGTGATTGCTGCATCTCCAGCAAAAGTATTCGGCATGCACACGTGTAATATGAATGGAACTTATGAAGTAGGGGAAGTGCAGTGCTGAGCTGCGGCAGTAGAGAATAACAATGCTGCCTATACTTCGCACTCTGTTTTTCCTATTCTGTCATGGAATGACCTTCTGTACTTCCTATCAGTTCTGCACTCTTTCACTCTGAATCTACATTGCTAATCACAGGTATATGATATCTGTGTACAAGTGAGCACATATTTATTTCAGCACAAAATTGATTTCAGAGACATTGTGTTTTCAAACACAATGAATCAAACACATCATAGTTTTTAAATACGATGTTCTGTGCAGAGTACCACATATAAATGTATGTACTAATCATGCTTTTTAGTAAACAGAAACTGCACAGTTTGTATGATTGAAAACAGAAGAGATTGACAGGTTGATATGACTTACTATAGGTCCTACTTGTTTAGTGACATTTACAAACAAGTGAGTGAGTACAGTGTCACTCCTTGAAAATTTCAGCGTAAATTGCTATGTACTGGATCTTCCAGTTATTCAATGTAATCCATATTTGAACACCAATGTTATACTATGAATTATGATGATCCATTTCTGAGCTGCCAAATGGGTATTAGTATTCTACATTCAATCTGTAGGCCCTATCAAGTGAGGAATACATTTACTGCATCCCAGCTTTTGATAACAGTTAACACAAATGATACAGGTTTCAATGAAGCTGCTAAGAAACTGAAATGCAGGCCCTGCATCTGCATACCACTTTGACAGATAATAGGCAAGTTTCAGTTGTGAAGAATACCCCCTCCCCACACCATGTTCTACAAAAAAGAAAAAAAAAAGGAACACTGATACAAGTTGTAACAATATGCTCCACTTCAAGAACAGCCTCTGAACTATGAAGCAATGTAAACTGTCATGCAAGATACACAGGAATGCATGTTAATTGCATTGATGTGCTGTTACTAGTCTTTGTTTTACATTACTACATTTAAATGATAAACTCTCTGAATCATACAGAGCACAAAAAAGTTTTGCTATTCAGTGTTCAGTTGTATGAAACACTCCTGCATGACATTTAAATTTCTCCAGAAACTGCTGACCTGGTGTTCCTATTTTGGCTCTGTGCTGTGGGAAGATATTATTAGCAGATGCCTGTTTGTATCAAAAGACTTCAGGGAGCTTGTATCTAACGAGATCCAATCATCTACACAAGACCTTTAAACAGTTAACAGGCTTCAGCTACCAAACAAAAAGAGCAGACAGACAACTCTTAAAAGCTAAACCCTCACAATAAAACCTTTCATGGCTGCTCATAAAGCTTCCTCCATTGGGGAGTGAGCATTGTTTGGGGGGATCCACTGACAAAAGCTATAGCTTCCATTTTTTCCCACTGCTCCATAGAAGAATGTCTCTCAGGTTCACTGGAGCCGAACGCCTAATCATGGTTTCCTGAGTTTACAAAAGGCTGTCGGAACAAAACACTGACCACAAGAGTTGGAGGCAGAGGGGGATTTTCTGCTGTAGAAAGGGAGCCAGCCAAATTTCTATTGTTCACAGTGAACCTGCAGTGAGCTGGTCTGCCTGGATTCGCTGGTGGTTGCCTATTTCATAATGTACAAAGCCTTGCTTTACTGCTCAACCCACACCACTTCCTGTTCTTTGTTTTGCTTGAAGTGTGATAGACTTCTGTTGTTGTTTTCTATAAGCCCAGTACACTTGGCAGGGATAGCAAAGAAAGAAAACAAGTTTTAAGAATGGAAATATTGCAAAGCTTCGTATTTCTTTCATGATAATGTGAAAGAAATAATTGGTAAAAAAAGTTTACAGGGAACATTTCTGAAAAAAAAATAGATAAAATAAGTACAAAACAACCAGCATCAAGACAATATTTGTACAACTATCGTTGAGAGAATAATTTGAGATAAAAAACACATGGAAGCCATCACAGCATTCCATGTGATACTAATAAAGATTCCCAATGATTGAAATGTAAAAATTTATTAGTCATCATAAGTTTCAATTTGCCGCTCTATCTCACCTGAATAAATCAAGTCGAAATAAGCATTTATGAGACCATGGAATTGCTTGGGAGATGTCATTGTCTGTAAAAGTATGAATGACTTGGAACACCCCTTACTTGAAACTGTTATTTGAGGGATAAGAATGGGGTGCTTTCCACCCATACCCATACCCAGAACAGGGCGGGGCATGTTCACAAGGTGTACATTTACAAAATGGTATGTTTCCAGTGTACGGATACAATTGTACACCAAGGGTTTCTTATTATAACGAGGTACAGTATATTTGTTGGAACTGATGACCTTGATCAATTTGTATAACAGGATTCCCCTGAAGATTGAAGAACAAATCCTGACTAAATCTGCATGAAGGAGTATACTATTTGAATTTCAACTTCACAGTTGTACTTAGTTGGGTTTTTTTTTTCAGATTAACTGATGCCAAACCATTAACTCTCAGTTTCCATTAAATCTCAGTTTTCTTTCTTCTGAAGATCACAGAGACAACAACAACGACAAGAACAAAGAACATACCTTGAAATAACACATGCAAGACGATATCATACTCCCAAGTTAAGGCATACACTGTAGGCCTACATCCTTTCAATCTTATTTTTCACTAAAGAAGGCAAAGTCAAAAGTATTGTATTCATTAAAACCATTGTTTATGAAGGTAGGCTGTTTAAAATCATTTTAGTTTGTACACAAATGACTTACAAACTGGATGAAAAAATGTAATATGCAGTTTTGTCAAGATGCAGTTCTAAAGTTAAGATAAAGTGACCTGATTCTTTGCAAGCGTACAATATTTTTAATCCAATAAATTGAACATTTCTTCATTTTTCATGGGGCCATGCATTTATCCCTCAGGAAGTGCAACTATTCATTGATCTAAACAGTTGGAACAACTTCAAAAAAAAATAAACATAATCCATTTCAGCACACAAATTCTTCTCTTTGATGGTTATGAAGGCAGTAGGTTTTTATGAAAGGGCAGGGCAGTGTCGGTGGTACGACATTGCCATTGCAGGCTTGGCTATGCAGCTTAATGACATGATCTATTGGTCAGGACGGTGCAGAGAAACACAGGAAATGCTTTGGGAAGAGGACGACGGTACGCCTCAGCCTGGCCTCACAGTAGGAAGTGACAATTGGCAGGGGGAAAGTTAATCCCCAAATGACGAGCTGACATCATTGAACAGTGCCCCATACGAAACAACACTACATGTAATACATACATTAGTTCCCTTCAGCTGCACATATTCTGTTTGCCTCAATGAAGAGTATTTCTAGACATTAGCCCTTTTCACTATCAGCTTTATATTAAAACAGCATGAACCCCCCCCCCCCAAAAAAAAAAAAAAATGGCATAAAACATTGACCGCACAGAAAAGCATTTTAAAAAAACACAATATTTTCCAGAAAAATGCCTTATTTTTTTTTAATGCAGTATTTTAAAAAATCAGACTTTGCCATCAAACCAAGTCAAGCATTCACCAAGAGTCACAAGAAACTGTGATCGAGTGGCATCATATAATGCGTATTCCAAAAATTAAATGAACACAAGAAATAAATCATACATTTGTAGTTTGGTTGATATCTGTTGCTTGTACTGCATACAATGTATATACACTCCCTCTTCCATCATTCAAACAATTAATGCATACCGGTAGCTACACTGCTGCTCAGGACACTACACTGTAACCATAATCGCTTACCATGGTATTGGTAATGAAGATTGAAAGTGAACATATTTTCTGGTATCATAATTAAATGAACACAGACATGCATTGGATCTTTGAGTTGCTGTAATGAAATGTCCATCTTATTCTTTGAAAACCACCCAGACAAATGTACAGGAAATTTTGCATTGAAAATATTCTGCCAGGTCTCCATTGTGGTGTATTATCAAAAGTCCTCTGGGCAAAAGAAGACATAGATCTGGGCTATTGTACACGTATGTAACTGTACAAATCAACTCGTATCATAAAACACACATTCTACGAATAATACTTGTTCATTTAAGTTTGAAACGTCAATAACACAGATATATATTCTGCATCATTTATGGCATATTTTTAGATTACGACTACGGCATTCAAGTTTGTACCTATATTACGCCCATCTTTTCAATACCATGTGTTGGCACCCTATCAATTGTAAGATACAATGTAAGTGGGTCTCCAAATTGATATGGCCTTATTGATCCTTGGTACAGTGATGCTATAAACAAATTCAAGAATGGAAAATCACCATTTTTGCCAAAGGTGCCATGACGTTCTGCTTGTACAATTTCAGTAGAAGCTACGCTTAGCATTGCATAACTCTTGGCAAGCAGGGCATACAGTGTACATTCGTAGATGAGCCCTCGCTAATTTGATTAACATCATCGCTATTTTCATTTCTAGCCACATGACATGTTCATTTACTGTCTAGTCATATACTGTCTGATTAGCCAGTCATATTTCCACTACCTTTATCAGCCATTGGTTAGTAGGCTGTATACTATAGAATTCAATTCCTGCACAGACACACCCACTCCAAAAATTCTTTGAGAATAGACTGGTTCCATAACAAATTTGAATAATTGGACTTCTCTGGCCTCAATGCCCTTCAAAGTTATGTCAAGTATTTGTTTTCACAAACAACTACATTCCTATAGAGCAGGCAAAACACAGATTGCATGCATAAACTATTGCTATGGAAGACATGTAGGGGCACTTAAATGATATTACAGTTGTCTGGGGTTCCTCTATCAGAGGGAAAAAAAAAAAGAGAAAATGCATCTCAGAACCATTAACATTGCGAAAAACTGACCACTGTACATGTTGGTGCAAATTTGCATTTGGAAACTTTGCAATTGAGAGGGAATACATGTATGTGGCAATACACTGTGACTTCTGCTATTCTTCATCACAGGTACAAGTAAATGTAACTATCTATATATTCATGGAGCTTCTCTATCATAGACATTCCCTGATGTTTGTCTCACAGACAAGCTTCCTGTGTTATTTTGCAAGTGTCTGACCTCAGTTCAATGGCAGGACGGACTTGCGCTAATCACTGACTACACTATGGCTTTTTCCTGGGACAATTGAGTAATTTGGTGCACACAGAAGAATTAGCATGATTAATGCCATTCTGCGGACTGTACGGAGCTGCAAAATGAGTAGCATCCTTCTCTGCGATAGAAGGCATTAATTGACACTTCCTTCCAGGCAGATTAGGTCAGAGGATGTGTAAGAGCTTGACATGTTTGCTGCACAGACAATCCCCACCAGAAGCTCCTTGAAACATTAAAATCCCCATTTTTACACAGGTCCCTTTAGTGCACAGAAGTCAGAGAGTATACTATAGGCCAAAATATAACTCTGAAAACTGCCACTGGTTTGACTAGTCTATAGAATACAGCACAAAAAGGTATTAGGGAGATGCAAAATGGCATTATTCAAGCAACACTTACAAATGTAGGCAGTGCACAAAGTGCACAACTCAGACTTGCAAATATCATCTTTATCATGTGATCAAATGGGCTATTTGCAGATGCCTACATGTACACACACAAACACATGACTGACATGCAATGGTAACGATATCACTTTTCTTTTAATTTTACAAAGTTCTTGCTTCTTACCTTCTTGTAATTCTGAAACTGCTCTTGAAAATCCTTTTTCGAAAGCCCTTGCATCTGCAGGGCCGTAGAAGGTCAGACCACACTTTTTCTCATCTGGGGTTCTCCAATGATGGAAGAGATGACTACCTTTATAATATTGGACACCTTTCCTAAGATTGAATTCTAGCACCCTCTGTATGCCACAAAACAAAACAAAGAAAGAATCACAAATTAATCATGTATGCATGATAAGCATAGTACATGTACAAGATACCAAGAGTACGGTATGTAAAGGGGGGGGGGAGGAACGATTACACATTGTCTTAAAACCACCTTATATCACTGCATAATATGTTTAAAGAGATGATAATCACAGTTATACATGTATTAGACACTTTACAGAGCATAGCAGGAGTAAAAAACAAAGTACATAAGTTTGTACACTTAACCGACAATGTACATCAAGTGTATAGCCTAGTGCTAGACAGTAAATGTTCTACGGTATCACTTTTGCTGATAAAATGCCCATTTGTATTTTCTTCATTCTAATATCCTCCTTTTTCAGTACCGTACTTAGTATTTTTGTGTACAAAATGCAGAGAAGCAAGCAACACAAAAAAATAAACTTATACAACAACAACAATAACATTTTGCATAGCTTTTGAAATAACACATATTTGTTAGTCACAAAAGTAAACTGTCAAATGCTAAAAAGTATGTTAATTGTGTAGCCATTTTTGTATGTTATTCACAAAAGTACAAATGAAATATCCAGCAACACACTTAATTCAATGACACTGAAAATGAAATATAATGTATGGCAAGAGGCTTGAGTTTTCAAAGAAAATCAAACCATGATTCTGTAAATGCAATGTACTGTACATGTACCTACACACTGTAAGTGTACAATGTAACTCTTGTAGAAAGGACTACATGCAAAAAGATTACACTTGCTGTACTTTTTTTAAGGGCAATGTACAAGTATACCCTGATATACATGTATGATAATTTTGTGATTACAACCAATTATGCAGAGTTCCAAGCATTCGTTTCCAATTCATAAAGCAAACAGACACCTACATGTACATTGTACTCACATCCCTATGATCACCTGATTTACATAAGATGTAGTCTCTATAAGCCAGTTCATGGTTAGCAATGGTCTGAAATGACCTCTAAACTACACTTTTCAAAACACGGATTTTAATTAATCTCTCGGTTTGAAGAGCTGTTGAAAAACACCAAGCAGACAGTGGTTATTTACATGTACTGTACAGCTGTCCAGTGTAAATGCTGCATGAATGGCTTTTTAAATTTGATTGAAAAGAATACACATTCACCTGTACTATGCTCCTACATTGTATCTCATACAGTTTTCATGAAGACATGTACATGCACTGTGTCCCATTTTTCAAATACATTGTACTTCAGTAACAAGTCAATTTCAACAGGTCTTCAGTGCCTAATATGCACATGCTCAGACTGTAGCTGGGAATGTAGCTCCTCACCACTGTCCCCAGAGCACTATGCACTTTCCAGTACATTCTATCATAAATGGACTTACAGAAACACAAACTTTACCACTCATCTGGATTAAGCACTTTCAGTAATGAAGATATCAGTTGAAAATCAGGAAATGCACACAACTACTGTAAAACGAGAAATTTTCGCGTGCATTTTAATTTCGCGAATTTCGCGAGCGCCAAAATTCGCGAAATTAAAATGCACGCGAAAGTTTTTGTCTACACTACATGCATTGAACGCCAGTGGCAATTCGCGAAAATTTCATGCCGCGAAAAAGGCTGTCAGCTCCAATTCGCGAAAATTTCATGCCGCGAATATTTCATGTTTTACAGTACTTTGCTTTAATAGTACTGGGGTACAATAACATATAAATGAAAAAAAATAATGATAATAAACAAGATACAGTGTATGTCATATCTCCTGAGATCCCCAGACTATGACTCAATTGCTGCAGGATAATCACTTAAAATCAAACAGATACGAATACTGTTGGATCAACAGAAGACAAAATTGTTACAATCATTATACAGTCACCGTCAAATCAAACTATACACACAAACATGTATAAAAGTGCACATTTGTTCACATGCATGCGTGCACGCACAGAGATTCATTATCGTATTACTCCTCCTGAGACCTACACTATACTCTCCTCCCCAAGCAACAACAGAGGACAACTTGGTTTTACAAATTAATATACAGGGTCTAGTACTCAGTATTCAGACAGTTTGTACAAATGTACATTGTGTAGCATCTCCTAAAGAACCATTATTCCCGAAAGCATTTATGTGTGTTATGTGTGTTTATAGGTGTGTGTGTGTACATACATGTTGGTGTGCATGTGCGCATGATGGTAAAACTAATGAGCAACATGTACATACTCCATCGCGAAAATAAAACCCCCGCGAAATATATAGCGTATACAGTATGCACAAACATACACACTGTGCACACAAAAACACATCACTAAAACTACTTCCTACTTTCTTTCAAGTACAATGATACAATGATACAATAGTCTCCTACTCATCACTCTTCAAAAGAAAAAAGAAATGTACACACAAATATCGTACAGTGTACAACAATGCATAGAAAACTTAAATCATACACGTAAACTGTAGGCCTATACACATAAATAATAATATAGTGAAGTCATGCGAGAAGACAGCTCCTGTAGCCCCTCCCCATGATTCATGTGGGGAGGGGGGGGGGACAAAAAACAAGTCGGCAATCTTTTTTTTTTTTTTTGCAGAATCCAGAATTATAAAAATTGCAAATAATTACTAAAAATTTGTAAAATGAACATTGCAAAAAGAAACAGGCATTTGTATACAGTGTGTATTAGTATAATACAAAAGTGTGTTGACAAATAAGTGCCAAGACTTACTGCACCACTAGGAAATACATGTACCCTAAAAATCTCTCTTGGGAAAACTTGATAAATCAAAAATTGAAACAATACTTGAAATGTCTACAATGACCTCTGAACCAGTCTTTCAAAGCATGAATTAATCTTTTTATTAGAAGAGCAATTAAAAACAGCTACATGTACAGTTGTAGGCAGAAACTGGGTGAAAAGAATGCACATTCACCTGCACATTTTGTACATGTACAGTATAAACTACATACACTGTATGGTACAGTGTAGTTCATATACACACTTTGTACATGTATGAATATTATAATTAACCTAGTTGCTGTGAAGAATTATCCAATTTTCAAAATATCTCAGTTACAAGTCAGTTTCAAGAGGTCTGCAGTGAACTTTACCTGCATACAGTAATGCTCAGATTGTGCATGTACCCATGAAATTAATCACTTCATTCTCACTTCCAACCCCTTTAGTGATTGCATTTTTTGAAAACCCTGCCAATTGAACTTGTCCATGGTCTTGAAAATCAAACATCTGTAAACATGCTATTGATAAACATTTACTGTAAACGTGGAAATTTTCGCGGTACATTAATTTTCGCGGATTTCGCGCTACGCTCGGCTAGCGCGAATTCAAAAATGCGCGAATATATCTTCACAATTTTCTACGCACATTTTGAACGGGATGAATTGTGTGCGCTTCATCGATGATACTGCTACGTAGTACAATGTACAGGCATGTTTACGCTACTAGTACTGTGCGAAGAGACGATACCCTAGATTGCTGTGTACTGTAGCATGCATGTGTGCACCGCACGCATCGATGCTACAGTCCCCCGTGACTACGGTACTAGAGTCACAGCTGTACTACGTATTTGAGTGCTTGTACTCGCAGTCAAGCCGCTCGCTACGTCGCTTGTCGTACGCTGGCATAGCAAGCTATGTAGCAGAGGCTTTGGATGAAAGCAGTGAATGTGTACTACAGTAAAGTAACCTGCTGCGGAGCGCGAATTTAAGAACCCGCGAATACGTTTTCGAGCCGCTCAGTGCGAAAAATTAATCGCGCGAAAATATTGACGTTTACAGTACATGTATGCAGTGTGCATTTTAGAATAATTTACAAGTTTTCGAGTCTTCCACAATTTGCAACTGAAGAAAAACAATAATTTTCCGGAGTGGTTTCAATGTTTGAGAACTCCTCAAACCAATATTGCCTGTCTATCCAGTGTACATTTCTCCATTCCCGCCTAAAATTAAGTAATAAGTACTTGGGAGTACAGTACCATATAAACGACTTTAAAATGTCTCTGTTTGAAAAATTAGGGGAAATGCAACATTATCCCTACGGATGTAGCAATATCATACTCTACATAACTGAAAAGGTTTTCATTGAAACACTGATTCAAGGGTTTTAGACTCAGAGATTCAATCCATGAACATTGTACATGTACTTATCATTGTAACTCTCACTCACTCACACATACATTGTATACAAACTGTACGTCTCTGCTTTATACATGCGTGTGAGCTGCGATCTGCTCTTCATAAATAACCTCCTTGCTCGGCTGTGAATAAACATCTTACACTGTAGTCAAGACTTCTACTTTGCTACTGCCATAACTTGGTCAAGGCTGGCAATATCACTGACTGTACAGTATTACCACAAGTAACACCAAGCATGCCCATTATGTGTCGAAGCCTGTGAGCCACTGCAAGCACTGATTACCCACAAGGCTGTGCACTTAATCAGATATATCCCTAAGGCTTATTATGTGGTAATGGCCAATTCAATTACGACTACACTAGAATAGTTCCGTTGAATGCTAAGCATTTAAAGGTACAGTAGAGTTTTGTTGCACATGTGCCTTGATATAGATTCACAATCTCTAGAACCTCCAACCCTTTTCCTGCTGCATTGGCAACTGTGTGAAATATGTTATTTCAGGCAGTTTTGGCCATAAGCCATTAGTAGAAATGTTACTATTTTTCTAAGCTACACATCATGCATCTCCTGCCACCTTCTAGGTCATGTCAACTAAATTTTTTTTTGTTCTACAAAACAGATGAACATTCTCATTTTGGTGAGAGACATACACATGTAGATGTACCATACAAAGATTCAAACCCATTATTTTGATCTTCCCACATCAGAATGTCCAACTTTCTTTACCAAGCCCAAAACTGTTTGAATTAGTGGGCCAGAAAAATTCTTGCTTTGAAGGCATCAGCAGCATGCTTCAACCAAAACTGTTGTAGTTTGTGAGGTAAATGTCTTGGTCGTGATAGTCATTACGTGTTTAAAAGTGACCACACAATAAAAGTACTGCTGATGATTGGATACCATTCATCAAATTTCCATATAGATATTCTACAAGCATTCTATGTGATGTTGTTTGAACTATGATAATCAGACTTAAAAATGCTGATCCCTATTGATTCCATACTAGCTTGGTACATAATTAGCAGTAACTTAACCATGGCTGATATCACTTGAAAATTACAGGCAAGTCCCTTGCACAGTGCATGGTTCACATCATTCATGAAGAGTTTGCACAGCACTAAGACATTTGAAAGAGAGAAAGACACACACACACACACACACACACACACACATCCACATCCTGTAAATTTGATTAACTCCCTTAGATCAAAGTGCATTTCCTGCCTACAGCCATTAATAACCTACAAATAAACACAACTGGATGTACTTTATTTGTTCTTGCACTCAATGATAGACCTTTGATCCCTGTTTGTACACTGCATTTCTGTGCGGAAATGTAAACTGCTTGTGTAATTGACTGCTAAGTGATTTTGAGAGCATGTAGTGCAAGCAAATATCAGGGCAGTCTTAAAAACGACAATGACCCACATTGTGCTCATGTTCTAGAAATATAACATGTACATCCTCAACAGGAAGTTTTTGTCTGGGGAGAGAGAGAAATGTCATGAATCTACTTTCATTGCACAACTTTAACAATATAAATGAATACAGAGGAGAGATGACAAGAAATACATTAAATGTCTTATCTTAAGCAACAAGCAATGTTTTTATTATAAAAATATATAAACATTCTCAATCACTAATTTTAAGAATATATGCCAATTCCCCCCCCCCCCCCCCCCCACCGAATGTTTCTTTCCTACACTTACAAATACGTGTAAATATCTCTTTGGATCTTCACAAGAATAAAACTTCATTTTTATTTCAAAGCTTGAAGTACTGTACTTCAAAACTAACACTCAATACTAACTGCATGATCTGTCCGCAAGAACTCACCGTCTTGTCTTCCATTGTTGTCCCCACAACAACATGTTCCACTCTTCCATCCTCCTTTGTAAGTTTGTATATTCCCACAATGGAGACCCCTCCACCGCCAACTGGCACCCACCCGCCATCTTCCCGCGTCATCACCTGAGCGCGGACTTTCGTCAGGCAGGAGTTTCTGCATGAACAAAACATTTGAAAAGTGTCACAACATGTCACATAGGAAAATGATTTCAGTTTTTAAAAACTGGAGAAGTTATTTTCTTTGGTTAATCAATACACACTGCATTTTTAGTAGCGTAGTCTGTTTCAATTACTTTTTTCAAACATTTGATGAAAAAAAAAAGTTCAAAGTATGACTGTCCTCTAAAGTGAGGAAGTATACCAGGTACATTTTGCCATTATAGTTGTCTGGGATGCATTCCCAACTTGATACAGTTGTAGAATGTACATTTCAACCTAATGTCCTACATGATATGCACACAAGTACACACTAGCATAACGCCAAAATCTAACTACAGAACATTGTTATTACACAACCTGTACTTTTGTATTGGTTCAATTACAAGAACACTAATATTACATCGTCTGTATTGTACAACGTATTTGTCATTACTGACAATTAAAACAAACAAGAGCTGCTTGAATTCATTGTAGACAATTCATTTCTGGGCAAATGGTTTTCAGGCCAGCCAACTAATGTCATTGCATTCATGCACTTGACTAGTAATTACATTTACATCATCAGAGTTATGATTGCTGCTACATTGTAATATAAATCATATCAATTATTATCATTGCCCATATCAATACTGTGAAATAAGCACAAATATCAGCACGCCAACAAAATTAGGAATTGTTAATGATATTACCCACAGAGAAAGCTGAACCATGATACAATGTACATATTGTATATGATGCAATTACACTATTAATTAGAATGGGTACACCTTGGAGCTTGACCTATACTACTACTGTCTGTAAAAGAATACTATCCTGACAGTTCCCCAGTTGATTTCTATGGTCATCTCTTTAACTGTTAGCATACTGGGTAAGAACAACGCATTCTGAGCTCCATTTACTGGTGCGTTAGGTATTTTCCCCCTGTACTGTGCTTGCCAGAGGTAACAAGAGTTTCCTGTCAGGCAAATGTCACAATAATTGCAAACTTATTTCTAGTTTCAAAGTTTCAGCTGTGACTATACATACGCTGTGTATACTACTACTACTACTACTAATAATAATAATAATAATAATAATAATGATAATAATAATTAATAATAATAATAATAATATGCAACACTACATTTACGAGACTGTCCAAATGAAGCAGACACATGTATACTAAACAGATTATACATGTACAGCTGTTGTAGGCAATAGTATACAAATAATGACTGCTATGAGGGGCACAGTTAAAATTATGGGCCCAAGGTGATGTCAAAACCATAACTATGCCCGAAGCGAAGCTGAGGGCATAGTTATGGTTTTCACATCACCGAGGGCCTACATAATTTTAATTGTGCCCCGAATGTGAAGCTGTCATTATTTGTTTTATATACCGAAAATATAGATTCTTCTTATCTGATAAGCACTCGTAATCAACGCTGATCGACAGCGCAGTGGTCGTATCGTTGGTGCATACACGTGTACATATGAGCGTTCTATGTGTATGGGGTTGCGACTGTCTCCAAACCTATTTACAGGGCACAGTTGATTCTATGCCCCGGGCACAGTAAATCATGACGTCATTTTGATCAAAAATGGGGCACAGCTATTTTCATGACTCCACTTTTAACCAATCAGATGAGAGGAATCTATATATGAGGTACCGGTATATAACATTTAATAGGCTATTAAATGTACATCAGTCATTAATAAATCAATGTTACACACTGGCACTGGTCCGACTGTCCCTGACCAGTAAAAATCATTGTCGGACCAGTAACTTCTTCAGAAATGGACCAGTAAAAAATGGAAAAACTGGGTACTAGTTACTGGTCCAACAGACAGGTACAGCTATAGGACAAGTAGACAAATGGATTAGTGTGCAGCCCTAAATAAGTAATAATAACAATAATAATAATAATTCTAAGACATTACCTGAATTACTGTAGTATGCAGGCATGCAACTGTTCAATTTGCTTAAACATTAATTTGCTTTACATATTACACACATGTTTTACATGTGTGAAATTGTACAACTATATGCTAATGTACATGTAGTAGATCAGGCATGCATGAATAGCAAATTTTGGAGATGAAAAATCTATGCACCTGTACACATTCTTTTTTGTTGTTGTTGTTGTTGCAAAGATTCCACTCAGAAAATATTTCATGATTCGTGCCCTGTCTCATAGTACATAACACAGATTCACATGGTCATCCCATTGGATTATCATGTTGACACACATGAAAATAAAGCACAACCATGAAATTAATTTAATTAATTGGATTGTCATCACAGCGAGTATCTTCTTCTCCTTTTTCTTCTTCATAACCTGCTTGCTGGTAGGCTGTATACTCGTGCAGTTCATTAAGTGTGTGTCACTTCACTACAGTGGCATCTGCTTCACCAAAACCAGCAGGAAAACTTCTATGACACTACACACTCTGACCTGCTTATCAAATATCAATGTTCTGTCTCATTACCCAGCAAGCGCAAGGGTAGCAAGCACAATCAGTGAAGCAGTGCATCACTGAATCAGATGCTGATCAGATGCACATGTAGACATTTGAAGATGCTTCCATGTCATGCACACTGCTGTATAGGGAGTAATCACTTACCAGGAGTTCCACTATTATCACTCAAAATACACTCTCATATCATTCCACAAATGCCCCACAGTCGCAAACACTCTCATCCAATCCCTACAAATAAAAATTGCATACTTTAATACACACAAACACACATACACACACATTTTCAATTCCTCTGCATGAGCTGAAATATAATATCAGTATTAATCCTTTGCTTGAATACGGTGTAAGTAGTTACACTTGCAGAAGTTGAAAACAGGTCTCTGCAAAACAGACATCAATTCTTAAATACAAGAATTATGTTAACCATACAGGTGTTATACAAAGATGTCTCAAAAACTTCAGTTCAGTATTTCAACAATCCAAGCACTGCTAATGGAGGTGTTCAAAGTCACAGCATCAAACCTTCACATACACACAACAAAAAATATGTATACCTGTAGCTTGCACCACATCTAGTATGTACAGTTCTACACGCAAAAGGTGATCATAATTGTTAGTAGTGATATCTAAAATACCTTTGATCTACAAGCATGATACCAAGAGTATCTACACAGTATGTAAACAGAGAGATACTGTACCCAAAGCCTCAATGTACAAAACTATACATCTTTTAGTGATTTTATTTATGCTGTTATGTTTAGCAATATTTTCTTTACCAATGCTCAAATTATGCATCTAAATCAAACAAAAAGTTAAAATATATTTGATTTACAAAAAGTAAACTATATCATTAATTGTTATTAGTGATTTAAAATCCGAAGACTCCACTGATGTGCACACAACTGTCTGCAACATTCAGTTCTAAACAATATTCACAGGTACCAAAACATTTTGTAAGACCATTGCAGCTTACACTAAGATAACCCAAACAAAACAGGTGATATTTCTGGTACATTACAACGCGTTTTAGCAGAAATATACACACATGTACGTACATTTATAAAATAACACACACTCATGAACATATCTATCAATCTAAAACAGTAAGCAGCATATGATGTAAATCATGGTGTACATTTTGCATATAAACAGAAATTTTTTCCATGACTATTTCAGAATCAGTTCCATTTGCTCTCAGATTCGTCATTATGACAGACTTGAATCTGGCTAAGTGTGACTGACATTTAATAATACAGATACCCTGCCCTCGATTTCCTTCACAAATTCACAGCATATGAACATGCAACCTGCAGTATAATCATGCATTACAGAGCTTACTCAACACCTACAATTCAACTTGTTTGTACAAATGTATGTACTGAAAATTTTAAAGTAAGAGTCATTTAGGACATTGCAAAGAGAGTAATCAAATGTTAGACAGAAGATAGAAACTTCTTTTTTTTTGTCCATGACAGAAAAAATCACAGTACAATTGAAATGCAAATGTACAGTCAGTTCATACAGTGTATTTATCAACAACAAAACTTTACGGGCCAATTACTGCCATGATATTATACATGCCCTATCACAAGAATGGTAGGATGAAGCAAAATATTCAGAGGCTTCAGATTAAAAAAAAAAAAAAAAATCACACACAACAAAATAAAACTTTACAATATGTAGGCCTACAATTGTGTACAGTTTGTACATTGTATGGTCCAATGTGATCTGAAACTTCAGAGGTAAATTTCCGTTTTTTTTTTTTTATATATAACTACACCTGTTACTGGTATAGATTCTATTTGTAGTAAGGCATATTTGGTATGTTTTAATTCAAAAAAAAAAATCTGAAATTCAAAGAGTTACCACCTAGAAAAGTTTATTCAATAACTTCAAACAAAAGCATAAGATTCAGTTCACAGAAACAACGAGTAAATGCAGAATTAGAGGTCTATATGAGAATATCACCATTTCTCAGGAATTTTTGTTTGTATTTCATTCATGTACAATGTACATTGCATGCATTATTTCCTATTAATGTATCAATTTGTCAGTTTATTGGATTATTGTGATGATTATTTTTGCAACTACTCAAACTAACAAGAAACTAAAATAAACAACTAAAAATGACAGAATAAGAAAGTTGATTGTAGTCACTATCATGGAAAAGAGAATGCAATATGAAAAAATCAACAGCCTATAAATTATTACATTCAAAACGAGGTTAGGCCCACCAGCTGTTAAATACAGACATGTAAATACATGTACATACAATGTAGAGGCCTACATGTACCATGTACAACTTGTGTATGTACAAGTACAAGTACACACTGCAAGAAGAAAACAATAATACTGAAATAGCCACAGGATAAAATGTAACGAACAATATTCCGTCTTAAATTTGGATCTAGACTGCATTATTGCTTCCTAGAAAATGTTAGCATAGTGTTGTAAAGGAATTGGGACAATTTCAATATCAAGGTCAACATTGTAATGGTATTTGTATGGCTATTCAAATGGTAATTCCACAGATTTGTCCATATGCTATTTTTCCCTTTACACAATATAATAATTTTTAAGGAAAGAAATACAACCTAGATATGGGGTGCAAATCAATATCAAGCAAAAAAAAAAAAAATATATATATATATATATATCTTTTGTTTTTAAGTGAACGGTTGACTCTGTTACAGACACAGGCACTATAGATGCTCCAGCTTCTTTCCAGGCCAGATATGCACTGTACCTTCAAACATTTCAGTCCGGGAAACCCGCTCATGAGGACCGCCCCCGCGTACGAGGATGGTCCCTCCTCATGAGGACCTCCCCCCTCCTCATGAGGCCCCCCGGGGAACGCCTCATGAGGCCCCCCCTTCACTTCTTATTCATCTCACATCTGACGTATAAATTGTCGCAACTTTGCACGGTGATTTTTTGTTACACACACATGTCCACTATCCATGATGAAAAGAAGAAAAAATCCTGTCTGTTTTTTTTTTTTTTAATCGAGTTTTAATCACCCGATGCAGAGCGCCCATCAAAACACGGGCGCCAACGCGTTCGCACAATGCAAGACTGCCGCACCTAGCGGCCTGATCCGACTAAATATTTTCGATGCTTTTTTCTGCGGCTCTCACCTCTCCGCGCACGAATTAGCCTCGTGAAGCTGAAGTCTGACATCTTTTTACACAAATTCGTAACGAGAAAAATTAAATCAGTACTAACCTGATCTTGTCCATATATTCCAAATTACTATTCCACACTGATAGAGTAGGTGGGTAGATGACATACTCCAGTTTGTTAGCAAAATAATCACTTTGTAGGTATGACGAGTTCACTTTCTTCGTCAATTCCGCCCACGATTCCGCCGCCCGCTTACCGTTTGGGCGCTTTCTCTGGAATCATCCCGCGACGCGACGTACGTCGCATCACATCACGCATCCAGCACATACCAGTCTGGTACTTAGTATGTGCTGGATGCGTGATGTATGCGACGTACGTCGCGTCGCGGGATGATTCCAGAAAAAGCGCCCAAACGGCGGAATCGTGGGCGGAATTGACGAAGAAAGTGAACTCGTCATACCTACAAAGTGATTATTTTGCTAACAAACTGGAGTATGTCATCTACCCACCTACTCTATCAGTGTGGAATAGTAATTTGGAATATATGGACAAGATCAGGTTAGTACTGATTTAATTTTTCTCGTTACGAATTTGTGTAAAAAGATGTCAGACTTCAGCTTCACGAGGCTGATTCGTGCGCGGAGAGGTGAGAGCCGCAGAAAAAAGCATCGAAAATATTTAGTCGGATCAGGCCGCTAGGTGCGGCAGTCTTGCATTGTGCGAACGCGTTGGCGCCCGTGTTTTGATGGGCGCTCTGCATCGGGTGATTAAAACTCGATTAAAAAAAAAAAAACAGACAGGATTTTTTCTTCTTTTCATCATGGATAGTGGACATGTGTGTGTAACAAAAAATCACCGTGCAAAGTTGCGACAATTTATACGTCAGATGTGAGATGAATAAGAAGTGAAGGGGGGGCCTCATGAGGCGTTCCCCGGGGGGCCTCATGAGGAGGGGGGAGGTCCTCATGAGGAGGGACCATCCTCGTACGCGGGGGCGGTCCTCATGAGCGGGTTTCCCGGACTGATTTATCATAAGCATTGTAATACCATGATGGGGGGTCTATAAAATTTTTATATTTCTTCTAGGCCTACAAAGTTTTATTTTTCACTAGGGCTCTAGCATCAAATAATTTTATTTTGATTGCATGAGCTGTTGATAAACAAAGTTTCAGGCCTGAATTTCATAAGCAAGGCATCCATAGGAATAATAAGAATGGGATAGGGATGTCAAGTTACTCAACTAGATCTAGAAATAGGCCTAACCGTTCAAGAAATTAGAACTAAAGAAATTTACAGTCTAAATTATAAATTGAGTCTTAGGATGAAAAGATCTAATTCAATTCTGGTTCTAACGTTAGACGGGAAGCCGGAGCGGAGGAGGTGTATACATCATGTAGATTTTAGGCCAATCATCTTCGTGATTACAGTAGCTCTTGATAGCTCTCCCAGAGTCCTAAACCAGGGCATCTCGACTAACGTTAGAGCTTTAGAGGTACAAACGACTGACACAAGATCGAGGAGCTCTCCGAGAACGCACGTTGTGGTCGTTGACTAAAGACTGTGTTAAGAGTGATCCTGAGATACTAGTATTCTATCTCATATCACTGGTCAGTATGACTATGTGCCACGGTAAGCCGGGCAGTGTTAAACGACTTCCGAAACTCGCGAAGCACATAGCAAAGACAAACAAAAGTCAGTACAGCTATTGGCATGCATCTGAACCCTATGCAAAATGACATATATGACAGTACTAATGTCAGATTAATTAGACAAGAGTAACATAATTGGTTTCAATCGATAATGGGGAAGATTTAGCGAAAAAGGCTCTGACTGTGTCAACTGTCGTGTTATGGTCAGGCTGGGGGGCATTTCATGAAGCACTTTTGTCCGACAACTTGTCGGACAAATTTGCTCTCAGCCAATCAGGTGCAAGGATTTCCGTAGCTTTTAACATTTTGTCAGACGAAATATCTCACAAAACGCTTCATGAAATGCCCCCCTGATCAAGTTTCACCCCACGCAGGGCCCCGAGTACAAGTAGGACCCTAAGCTAACCTACCAATACCTTCCACACGACATGACTTCGTTTGGGTCATTCTTTTATACAATTTCACAAAAATTCTATATAATACTTACTCGTCCAGTTGCGTCTCTCTCTCCTCCATCTTCCAATATTCCAGACACTTCGTTACCTCCTTGTAATATCCATTATTCATCCCATTTGAGGAGAAAAATTATAGAATGTGTACTCTCTTCGTGAACGACATAGCACCGACATATTCATTTATGAACGAGTGATTCAGAGGAAATGACTAGCTCTATCACCTCTACGATTACTCCGCGTAAAGCAAGAAGTGCGGGATCGGGAAAAGCTGTCTCTGATTTGAAACATTATATTATGGAAAAAAGATGTACACCATGATAAGTATTCATAGAGCAGCTTTTTATAAATGAAATCTCTCTGTCCTAAATGCTGTTCACGAAGCCATTTCCGACTGTTTTCTCGGTTTTCGCGGATTAATCTTTTTGTGTGTTACACTTCAATGTCAGCAGCGATTTCATATGCAAATTTTACTTCCTCTCTCTGGCCTTGTAGGTATCAGCTTTCCGATGTCAGCGGACACCTATATCCCCAACACATAGCGCTGTCACTTGCATTCATTCATTCATGAAAATGGTAGACAGACGGATGGCTGTAAGATTGTCGTGATCTCGCGATCTCGTTTGCGATTAATATTTGCATTATTGATTATCTCCGGAAGCGCGGTCGGAGTGAACTAAGTGAACAACGCAATGAGACTTCAAGTACTTGTTTTCTTTCGCATTTTTACTCACTGTACACAATTCAAAGAATATGAATATTATGTATCTGTCTATATCATGTATATATATCATCATACTTTATATAATGTATATATATATATATATATATATCATATACATATATGTATATATATATATATATATATATATATATACACATATATATGTTACATAGAGAGAGAGAAAAAAGATAAATGAATTAATTGATTAATTTATTCATTCATCCTTTTTTTGATTCACTGATTGATCGCCTCTCGGGGCTGGCGGATATATGTGTGATATTTTTAGAAATCATAATTCTATGAATAATTAGCGATAATGATGTGCATATGTGATATAACCCAACATATGAACGTACATATTTTTACAAATACTTGCCCATATAGGCCTATATCGTGTGTGCATATGAAATGGACGCCTCATTCATGTATCATAGATTCATATCTCTGCCATTTGATACACATTCATTCCACAGAAACGTGATTTCCACCTTTGTTTATTGACAGCCATGTGTAGGCATACTGTAGCAGTGAATAGGTGCTCCTATATTGATTTATGATACATATAAATACATGAATATATGTATCAAGTGTGTGAGTGTGTATGTGTGTGTGTGTGTGTGTGTGCTGTGCTACGTATGTAATGTATGTAAAATATATACGCATATTATATCATATGTGCAGACATAATTGTTGTTAGTGCAGAGACCATCGTCGCTCTCGAGCAGTTTTGACTTAGTCTTTGAACTTGACACTTCGTTCGTTGTGCGCATGAAATGTTCAATTTCTGATTTGTTTCCAGTGTTTATATAGTATTCATTTTATGTACGAGGCCCTATAATCGTTATAAGGGATAAAGTAAAGATCGATACTCGGAGACAGAAACCATAGGGATATATACTAAGTAATTCTTTAGCATATATCTGTGTGATAGAAACTCACACTCTAACACATACACAAACACACACACGCACACACACATACACACACAGAAGGTACTAGTATGTCTCGAGACGCTACATTTTAGCGGCGTATGTCAAGTGTCACTAAATGCGCGAAGTGACTAGGCTGATAATGGTTTCGTCAGCGCTCCTTCTGAGCAGCTAGTTCCGTGATAAATGTTATTCGGGTCATGAATCGCATTCAATTGCCGCGAGCTTCGCGGGGCCATACCCAGCAGCGATGGACTGTGATTTGCCGGTAAGACGGGCACGCGTGCCCGACGGCGGAGAGGATGTAATGCATTAATTTGAGCAGGAATCTATACATCATATTATGCATGCACGCATGCAAGCATGTATGCAGGTCGGGAAGCGGCGCAATTTTATGAATGATTTTTGCGGCGTGACGTCACTGCGTGTTGCTAGGGCACGAAATTACAAGTGACGATAACCGGATGAGGCGGAGTCTACAAAATTTCACGCTACTGTGGTGTTTATAGCAAGGAGAGAGAAAAAAAGTTAGGCTTTATGATTACTTTTAACCAAACGTCTTAACAACGCAAGGCATAATCTCATATAAACATAAATTACTGGACCTCCGCAATTTATGCAAATGACATGTATATCCATGGCTCTTAAAGTTGACAATATAGGCTACTAGTAGGCTACCTGACCGGCTAGTAAGTTTTACTTACACTTGATAGGGCCTAATTAAGGAAAATCTGAAAGTAAAAAAAAAAGTAATGAAGCAATGAAACATGCAATAATCATTGATAAGAGCACACACACACACACACACATAAATATACATATATATACATATATATATATATATATAATATATATATATATATGTATATATATATATAAGGACCACTATACTTTTTTGAAAGTAAAAGTAGCTCAACTCAGCGATATGGCGAAGTGAGTGAGCTCACGCCTCACGACCCGTCACATCACGAAATAGCAGAACTACTTTCACCGGAATCTTGCAAAATATTATTGCTCAAGGTCTAAAGCAGTTCCATAATGATTCCTAATAATCATTACTGAGAAAGAAGAAAATGAAAAAACAAACAAAACCAAAACAAACCAAAACAAAAATAGGTGGAAGTTGCTCATATTTAATAGGTACCTACTCATTCAACAAAATAACTGTTATGAAATTTTGATGAGGCATTTATGGCTAAAACAGGCGATCTTTGACAATAACTCTTTGCGAGCGAGCCGAAATTTCTTAGAAGACTGAACGAGCATTATTTTTGTACATAAACCTTTTTACTGTACATGCAATTATATTATCAACGACTTATAGTATATAACCTTCTGATTACAGTGATTTTTTTTTCAGTCTCATTGTATAGTGCATGTATATTTATGACGTGGACTGAGACAGGGAGCGATGCGAAGAGGCATAGGAATAAAAGAAAAAAAGGGAATATAAAGCTTAGTTATCAGAAGGAATGTTCTATCATATCAAGCATTTGGCGACTTCCCCATACAAGATATTGTGTTTATTGTAACTCCTTTGATTCAGGAAGAAATCAAACCAACACATGGAACTTTATTTTATCAATACCATTCACGGATGATCCAGAGGCGGCTTATATGGCAGAGGTGGATTTGTTAAATGCAAACAAATAAACACACTCACATACATACACACACACACACACACACACACACACACACACACACAAAATGTGACTGACTCTTCGAATGACTTGCGATATAAGCGGAGAAAACAATGCACCAGTGATGAAGGTATGAGATCGACATCTGCAACGGACTCCAAATGTGAAACTGCGTTGCAGTAAGATCAAGTTAATGGTGTACACTGTCACTATATGTTATTATTCAGAGAGGTGGGATCCACCTCCCTGCGATATGTTCATTGTTTATTGTCTGGAGCGGGGCACAACGAGATTACCGTCCCACCTCCCTGGCGTGGTCTTTCTCGATGTTCCTTCTTGAACACTTTCTTTGCGTTTTGTCTATTTTCCATTTGTTTGGTTTTTTAAATCGCTGACCTTGAATTGAAATCTGTAGCAGTTCGCTTTTTTTTTAACAACACAGTCCTGAAGCTCATCGATTACTTGTGTGAAAAGGGAAATTGTCACATAGGACAGGCACGCGCAATGTTGATACAAACTATAAAAAGAAAAAAAAAACTGTAATAATTTTCCTGAAATTCGGGATCATACTTCGTGAAAGTTGTGTATGAGAAAAATCGCAAAAACACACCCAAATTAGACGAGGTGCAATAATAGGACATGCATACAATAATCTTCTCTCATTATTAAATTGGGTTGTTGTTTTTTTTTCTCAATTTCTCGAGTCGACTCGTTTGCTGTTTTTTAGTAATCGCAGTGTCGTTAAAACTTCAACATCATGCATGCGCACCCTAATTTTGACATGCGTGACATGCACCTCTCTAAAAAAAAAAAAAAAAAAATCGAGTGAAAATTTTCACTCTTGAAGGAGTGAATACAAAAAAGAGTGAATTTAGAGTGAAATTGGAGTGAATTTCGAGTGAAAATGTTCATTTTCACTCGTTTTAGAGTGACGTCAGGGATCACTCCAAAATCTTCGAGTGATCCCTGAGGTCACTCCCAAATGAGTGAAAATGAACATTTTCACTCGAAATTCACTCCAATTTCACTCTAAATTCACTCTTTTTTGTATTCACTCCTTCAAGAGTGAAAATTTCTACTCGATTTTTTTAGAGAGTGAAGACCCCTATAGCTGTTTTGTGCATGGTGAGAAGTGAAACTTAAGAATCTTTACTATAAACCAGTGTTCGATTCTCCGAAAATTCTATTTGTCTGTTCCCTCAATCTAAGTCAACTCGAATAAGAAATTGAATTGTGCTTTATGCCTCTTTGAGATCATCATGATTTTGTACTATAGAAGAGGCTGGTATAGTGAGTAGAAGCACATTACAAAAATAAAAGATAATGACATCATAAATATAAAAGAGACAGACCACAGATGAAGGTATGGTCTGCGGGTCACCATCATTGGATACAACACACTCTGCTGGAATATTACCGGAGATAATTGCATTTCTTTGTAAAATTTCAGTGAGACTAAAATCTTTTTATGTAATAGACATAGCCATAAAATTTTGAAAAGGGTATACTCATTTTGCGTATAGTTCGAAGGTTTAAAATGATTTTCGTGAACGACAAGGTCAAATGGGAAACATTGAATGAGACTGATCCTATCCATGCTGCACTTTCGCATTTTCTCTTTCCTCTTGCAGTGACCCCATGCATAATTCTCAAATGAGTTTTGTTTACAGAAAAGATGTTCAAACCAGCAATAATCACGTTATGTATGCTGTGGATCAGTCTCAAAGTAAGGGCTATATAGTTGTGCAAATACCTGAATGAGGATCAGTATTCCTTTATTTCTTATCTTTTCTTTTCTTTTCTTTTTCTTTTTTGTATGATGACGTGTGTTCGGTGTCTCCTGGAAAGCTAATGCGGATGATATAATTATATTTATTATTGAAATAATATAGACACATCACGTCCTCAATATCATTCTTTTTTCTTTTCTTTTTTAAATCATCACGCCCAGTGCACATAGGTTCCTAATGTTTATCATTAAAAAGAAATGATAACAATGAGACTTACAAGCAATTTGGGTGTCCGGCGTCCTCACCAATATAAGTCTCCTCCGAATGTGGCGTGTGTGTGTGTGTGTGTGTGTGTGTGTGTGTGTGTGTGTGTGTGTGTGTGTGTGTGTGTGTGTGTGTGTGTGTGTGTGTGTGTGTGTGTGTGTGTGTGTGTGTGTGTGTGTGTGTGTGAGCGCTTCTGTGTACAAGTGTGTGTATACCCGGCCGGGATTCTGTTCTTTAGTAGGCCATTGTCATCTAATCATCTAAAGTCTTCCTAAGTTTAGAAAGAAAAGATCCACATGATTCATCAATAAAGATGTTACAGTATAAACTAATTTGTCTAAAACGTAGGATGTAAAACAAAGTGATGTATTTGTAATTGACTCATTGACTTGAGTTCCCAATGACTCAATAAAACATGGAATTTGAATTTAAATGCGTGTATTGATGGGCGTTATAAAATGCGCGTCATAGTTACGTTGCATTCAGTTTTAAGCCTGTTGACCATTTTAGTCCATAAAGTACTTTGTTTTCTTTCCTCGAATTTAACAGATTTATACTTTAATAGTGTTTTCTGGTACTGCTCCTCACAAGAATGCGTGTACAAATCAATACTTTACGCACATACCACAGGAACAATACACGACTATGTATTAGGCATTATCTTTGAAATTGACAAATCAGTAATTGTATACTCGCTGCTAATCTGTAACGTAACTAATAAACATGGTGAGAAATAACGCAGAAGCACCACCGGTGGGAGGTAATGCAGAGCTGCTGTCATAGCAAATTCCACTGTTTTAACAACGCAACCTAGAATGGTGCTCTACTATATGGGGAAATGACGTTAAAACCTTGTAGGTGTCACGCATGGTATGTACAAAGCTTTAAGTTTTGACGGCCTATACTATGTGATTAATCCATGTGTCCTTCCGACTTTCGACGAAGTGGAGAATACAACGAAATTATCAAGTTAAGGGCCTATACTCATGACGTCCAAAACGCGGTTAAAGCTTGAAAGAACATCAACGTACTCCCACGCCAGCACGTTTTCGTCGTTACAAACTTTTGAGAGATATTACATAAAACTGGAAGCAGAGAAGGTAGAACGGCCAAAAATGACTGAGAGAATTTAAATAAGCAAAAATTAGTAGATTTATATATGGGTCCCTTCATCTGAATGAAAATAAAGCTTATATTTCGACAATTTGACTGTGAATGATTTTGATTCACGCATAGTCCCACGACCAAAGAGGGCGCTTTAGTGAAAAATCGTGTATCCCGCAGTGGAAGGGTGACCAAGCCTTTCACAATTGCACGGGCATTTTGGACAAGTAGGTATATATAATATATACATAGCAATAATAATGTCACAATAGAGGAATGCATTAAATGCCAATAGCCTTGATTTTAATTCAAAATCCGTATTTTCGGGGGCCTCCCCCTTCGTCAGGGATGACAGCGCGTCAGGGATGACAGCACACAATACGCAGAGCAACTACAATATAATATATATGTATATATATATATATATATATATATATATATATTATATACATATATATATACATATAAATATATATATATATATATATATATATATATATATATATATATATATATATTATATACATATATATATACATATAAATATATATATATATATATATATATATATATATATATATATACATATTTTCTTTATTCATTAATTATCTTTTTATCTATCGTATTTCTCCATGGAAATAGGAATACATCTATTTTCATGACAATTTCGGTATGAGAACAATGATGAACATAAATCTTGCAATGTAGCACTTTACAACTTTTGTAATCATAAAAAATCACAAAGTATAAATACATAGTAGCCACCATTGCTTTCTATAATTTTGCTTAAGAACTAAACTTGCGTCTGAACTAGTTGTGTCTAATAGTCATAATGCATGGTGTCAATAGTCCAACCATTTAATTACCAAGAAAATCATGTGACTGTCAGTTTTCCATGTATTCCAATTATCACTTATGTGGTAAATCCATCCAATACCTAACCAAATTATGGTTTAATCTTTGGAAACAGCTAGCGATGCCATGATGTACTTCCTATTGAGTAGTTTCAAACTAACAATGGCTCCATCATCAGTGATTAGTGATGCACTTTGCTCACACTTTCCTCCCATTGTTATCATCATAATTATCTCTTTCCCCTACCTTTCATTCTCCCTTCTCCTCCTCTTTCTTTTGCTCCATGGAACATTATATTATTTTGTTCTTCTGCAGGCACCAAAATAGCTCCTCTGCGTGCTGTTCAAAGAATACCAGCATACCACATCCGGGTGGCAGCAATGACAAACTACTTTAATAATCTATTAAGGTCATAATATTATGTCTAATGATTTCAGATGGGCGTCATTCTCTCCCTATCTTTCCTACTTCCCCCGTTTTTTCTCTCCTATTTATCTCTATCAATCTCTTCCTTTCTCTCTCTTATCTCTATCATTCTGCCTCTCCCTCTCTCCTGTGTTTATTTGTATCAATCTCTTTCAATATATATCTCTCCTATCTCTTTCAAGCCATCTCTCCATCTATTTCTCTCACGTATCCATCTCTCTCTGCTCTCTATCTCTATCAATCTCATTCTGTCTATCATTCTCTCCTGTTTCTCGTTGTCAATCTCTTTCAATATCTCTCTCCTTCTTTTCTCTCTCCTATCTCTCTCTCTCTCTATATATATATATCAATCTTATTCTGTATATCCCTCTTTCATGTTTATCTGTATCATTATACCTTTATATATATATATATATATATATATATATATATATATATATCCTATCTCTTTCAATCAATCTCTCCCTCTATTTCTCTCACGTATCCATCTCTCTCTGCTATCTCTATCAATCTTTTTGTGTCTATCCCTCTCTCCTGTTTATCTGTATCAATCTCTTTCAATATATATATATATATATATATATATATATATATATACATATACATATACATATCCTATATCTTTCAATCCATCTCTCCCTCTATTTCTCTCTCCTATCTCTATTTCTCTTCTCTCTCTATCAATCTCATTCTGTCTATCCCTCTCTCCTGTTTATCTGTATCAATCTCTTTTAATATATATATGTATATATATATATATATATATATCCTATCTCCTTCTAGCCATCTCTCCCTCTATTTCTCTCTCCTATCTATCTCAATCAATCTCATTCTGTCTATCCCTCTCTCCTGTTTATCTGTATCAATCTTTTTATCTCTTTCAATCCATCTCTCCCTCTATTTCTCTCTCATATCTATCTCAATCAATCTCATTCTGTCTATCCCTCTCTCCTGTTTATCTGTATCAATCTTTTTATCTCTTTCAATCCATCTCTCCCTCTATATCTCTC
Source organism: Diadema antillarum (assembly GCF_040938485.1). Classification (NCBI taxonomy): domain Eukaryota; kingdom Metazoa; phylum Echinodermata; class Echinoidea; order Diadematoida; family Diadematidae; genus Diadema; species Diadema antillarum. The sequence goes on from NW_027272823.1 coordinate 56,419, forward strand.
TCATATTCATCTCTTTATCTCTCTCCTATCTATCTCTCTCTCTCTCTCTCCCTCTCTCCTATCTATCTCTATTTCTATCTCTATCAATCTCATTCTGTCTATATACCTCTCTCCTGTGTATCTGTACTAATACAGTGTGCATCTCTCCTATCTTTCATTCTACTTCTCTTTCTTCCTCTCCTTTTTCTATCAATCTCATTCTGTCTCTCCCTCTCTCCTATTTCTCTATCAACAATCCCTCTATCAAATATCTCTCTCCCATTTATGTCTATTATCAATCTCATCTATCAACCACTATATATCTCTATCTCTCCTATGTTTATCAATCTCTCTCTCTTATCTCTTACAGACTCTATTTATCTTTGTCTGTCTCTCTTTTTCCATCATTCTGTCCCAACAAATATGATCATTGTGAATTGTTGTGGAAAAGGGAGAGGGAGAACCCCAACCCTGCATTTCACTGGAAACACCACATGCATCTACATAGTTAATCATGTTTATTAGTGTAATTGTAGTAGTTGCATCAACTCATGTTTTGTGTCAATTAATCATAAGATTTATATACATTGATGTTTTTGTTTTGTTTTCCTACTTCTTGCCATTTCATATGTATTAATGGGAATGTTTTAAAAGCCCAGAACAACCATTTAATTCACTGAATACTTTTTGTATCTCTTTCTTCCATAGTAGAAAATAATGGTAAAAGTTTGAGGATTATTAGCATGCTCAATATATATATATATATATATATATATATATATATATATATATATGGAGAGAGAGAGAGAGAGAGAGAGAGAGAGAGAGATATGCAATGTATGTAAAGTGTATGTATGTAATGCATGTAATGTATGTAAAGTGCAATTGTCTTTTAAATGAATCTACAGTGTATATGAAACTTGTCCAAATAAGGGGAAAAAGCATCTTGCAATGTCCTGCTATTTAGGTAATTATTGTGTCCATAAGTAATATATCAGTTTACAAATACAGCATGTACTAAAATTGTATATATCATCATTTATATTTATATATTATCAAATATTCATATCAAAGGCTGCTCCCTCCTATGATATATTTCAATACTTTAAATTACAGTATTCTGCATGGACACTGCTGCTCCATCAGGCAAGCCTCATGCAGTATTCTACTTGTCTGGAACAACTTTTGTCAGAAAGGAACACATAAGACTTGAATACATGTATGCTACAGCAAACAACTCAAAGTCTATCCTAAAGGACAAGAATATAAGTGACCATTTGAGCTTGGGATGGCTCAGTGTTAGTTTGCTTAGTAATTGTAGGCAAGGGTGGAGTTAGAGGGACTGTGCAGTACTGGTTGAGGTGGAGATTCAGGTCTATAACATTCCTATCGTGAGATAATGAGAAACCTCTTATGAAATATGAAAGAGCATGTAATTTTAAGAAGGATTCAATGTTTGATGAAAATTGGTTTTCAAATGGCTGAGATATCCAAAAAAAAATGATGATGATAAAAGGCGACAGGACACATTTTTTTCTTAGGATCTCTTTGTTTCACCTTGTTTTTGGATATCTCAGCCATTTCAAAACCGATTTTCAACAAATAAACTTTTGATACCCCTTAGAATGGCATGCTTTTCAACATCTCATAGAGTGGTTTCTGAATACACATATCTTACAAACGTTAAAAGCTGAATCCTCACCTCAGCTGTTATAATGGAATTGACAGGCCACGTTTTTTATTAGGATCTCTTTGTTTCACCTTGTTTTATGATATCTCAGCCATTTCAAAACGGATTTTCAACAAAGTTTTGATACCCCTTAAAATAGCATGCTCTTCAACATCTCAGAGTGGTTTCTGAATATCTTGCAAAACGTTAAAAGCTAAATCCTCACCTCAACTGTTATAATGGAATTGAAATACATTGTACTAACTAAACCCTTATCATATATCACACAAGACAAAGGAAGTGAATACAGTGTACTACAGTATATTCTGACTGAATTGTCTTTTTTTTTTCTTTAATCACAATCATATTAGTTAATTTGTTTCATAGAATAGCATGAAAATATTTGCATGCACACTTTCTTGAATTACAAATCATATCATTTCATTTCAGAACATGTCACATGACCAACAACACTTTGCACGGCTACGGCTTTCCAAGTCAAGCTTTAAAAAAAAAAAAAAAATGACTGATCTGCAGTGGCAGAACAACCCCAAATACATTAAACGGGGATGTAACTCCTATTCTGTTCATTTGATCTTGCTCTAATCATTAAGGTCAACTCGGATGTTGATTGGAATTGCATACAGAGCCACATGACTCCAGAATCATCCATAAGTTCTCGTATGTAAATATTTCATTGCATCACAACTGTTCTAAAGGGCTACATTTCATTATTTGCACTGTTCATTAATCCCAAAATGAAATAAGGTTCATCATTCCGGAGGTTTGTTAAGCTGAAAATGAAATGAGGTTTATAACTCTGAAGGTACCTTTGTATGCACCATCTTTTCATTTTTGGATTAACAAATCATATTTCATTTTCAGATTAACGAACCTTCGAAATAAAAAATCTGATTTCATTTTTGGAATTATGAACTTTTGGAATAATACCACAAATGTTCAGATTCACAGATTTTTTTCATTTACAGAGTAACAAACCTCTAGATATATGGAATTTGTGTGTTTTGGAATAATGAATCTTCAAAATAACAAACATACCCCAATTTATTTAAAAGCATCTTTTTTCCATGTGAAGATACTATTTTCATTTTACTAGTAATCTGCTGTCATTTTCACATACATAAATGCATCCAACAGTGTAACTAACCTCCTCTTTTTCTTTCTCCTCCCTACTCTTTTTCTCGTCCTCACTATCTTAATCTTTTTTTTATTGTCTGCCTCTTTTTCTTTGCGATAAATCGTCTCTCAAGTTAAGCGACACCACAACACTTTCTTCCCTATACAATCAACAAACTACTCATGAAAATCCAGTTTACTGGGGAAAAACCCCACTGGCACAGGGTCACAGAGAGGTTTGAAATCAATTTTATTATAACATTCATGCTTTTCTTGTAATTTAAATTGCACTTTAAACATGTTTTAGTACATAAGACACATGCTTCATCAAGAGCATCTACTACATATTAAAAAATTGCTATATTGACAAATCTGCCTCCTTCTACATGTGTATAGACTAGTTTTTGAATCCTGAGCTGTTGAGAGTGTTTGCCTCTCACAATCTGGATCATGACCTCTGCCCTCTTGTGGAGTTAGCTAGGTTCCTTATGCCCCCCCCCCCCCAAAATCATTGATGGGGTCAATTACCGGTATGTGCATGCCCCCCCCCCCCCCTCAATAATGGGGAACACTCTGCACGCTCTACCATTCATATCAGACACTGATTGTTGTTTACTCCAGTCATAAGTCAGAAGACCATAAGTCAGAAGACCAGCACTCGAGTCCATCTACATTAAATTCATACACGCCACTCAACTCTGGACAGAGAAACAATACATCCATACATCAAGAATATAATTGAGTTCATGTGAAACTGTTTTGAAATGTAGTCATGTCCTCGCGTGCCTGTGTATGCAAACTTTCATGGACAAACTGTACTGAAAGCACTATTTCTGATTAAGTGGAGTAAAATAAGTGAACTTTATAAAATTCGGGAGAGATCAAGACCAACATTTCACTCCCCGCTCAAAATCTGGATGCAAACTGGAAACATCTTGAAGTTCACACATGCTTGGATCTATAAATACACATAGCACCGGGTTTGGCAGACACTAATGCAAAGTTTGGTAATGATACACTTATATTCCAAAAATTTTACTTTGTATTCTTGGAATGTTGACAGCCTTTACTCAAAAGCAGATCAAAGCAGACATGTTAAATTTAAAATGCTGGGGCTTAATAACGGCATGAATCAGAGGTTATGATATGTTTATTATTCATGTTATTATTTCCTATAAAGCAATGATTGATTTGTGAGACCTCAAAAAAAATTTGCAGTTGATTGCTGCTTCTTTCACTGACAAGAAAACTGGGTGCCAATACGAGTAAGTACAGTGCACTCCTGTTATAATGTACATGATTATAACCAAATTTCCAGTTACAACAACGTTACAATTCAGGCCCCAACATTATCAGCTCTGTATTTTTTATCGTTCATCTGTTTGGTTGTAACAAAATTTTGATATAAGGAAAGAAAACTGCCAGTCCCAAGGACTTTGTTATGATAGGAGTTGACTGTAGCATTCTTTGTGATGTAGCTTCTGAGAGATGGACTGCCCCTGAGTACAATGGTTTGCCACATCCTGTGTACGCCATATATTTAGCGAGTCTAATTTTTGGGGGAATTGAGACCTCCGTACAATTTCACGAGTGGTTAAATTTGCGATCGTCAAGTACAGCAGTGAATGGAGAAATGAACATCATGTGAACATCACAATCATGTCCGGTTTAGAATTAAAATTTTTGTGTGTCATTAAATTTGCAAATAGTACCAGACTCACAAAATTTGAGAAAAAAAAATCCTGAGAAATACATTATAGGGCGCATACAGTAAATAAGATTCTCCAATGCCATCATCTTGAAGAAGGTAATGGGGGCATAATAGCAAGATGAATTTTATTTCAATGCCACGATTAATTTTTGACAATCACACAAAGGTCATTCCCCTCCACACCATGATAAAAACCCAAATGAGTTTTATTTCCTGTTAGATATTATGGTGAGAAACACCCATGGGTTACTAGCATTTGTGACCACTTTCACATTGAAGGGGTGTTCATTCACTCTCCCCTCAAGAGCCCAGGTAATTTGTGTCATGTGTGAAATTGTGCCCTAGCACCAGACATCATTTCAAGTATATATAGTGTAGTTTCACTACAATTTACAACTAAATTTGTGACCCGCCACAACAAAAGGATCCAGAAGTCGCTGAAGGCTGAGCCGAGGATATCGAGTATGAAGTCAGATGATCAAAATCCGTCAAAACCATCAAATTTCTGCATTTGGCATAAATTTTTAGGCTTATGTTTTGTCTATCATTTGTCGAAATTTGAACCTAAATGACCAAAGGAAAAGCAAAAAAAAAACCCAGCATTTTTCTGGGCCATGATTTACAGACTTTCAATGGAACAGAAACGTGTCCAAAGATTTGGATTTAGCGCTGCAGATAGACTCTGCCCCTAGCAACGAGGGAGCACTCTTGTTGGTCAGTGTGTGGCATCCTGGTTACTGACTGGTCGAGTGTAGACCGCTGGCGCTAAGCTTGAATGAACATCGTGAATGTTGCTGGGAGCATAACTTCTATTGTCAAGAGGTGAAAACTGTCTTACCTCCCCTTGATCACGATTGCGTCGGAAGGAAAACTTTGAAAGCGGTTTTCTTGAAACGCTGATTTCTCAGACCCCTCAACATAATCTCATAAAATCATTGATATCTCTGCAACCGATTACTTTTATGAGTCATGTTATCCATGGAATTAAAGTGGAAGAGTAAGGGAATAATGTCATGTCATTTTTAGAAAATCGACTTCCCCCGACTTTCGGATCCTTTTGTTGTACCCGGTCACATTTCTACATCAGCAGCCATCTGGTTTATCAAAGTGATGCACAAGGAACGGCCGGCACAACTCCTTCACATGTCATCCTGGCGGTCTGGTACACTCAGCACTCGTCTCTGTGAACAAGTGGCCCCTTTAAAACTTTAGTTTGAGTCTGTGTGCCTGACACGTGGTCCCGTGCGAAATGGCCTGCGTCAATGATCTCCCTGAGCGGCCATTTTGTCAAACATTCCTCTGTATCTTGTTCTCTCCTCCTTGGCCTGTTTGTTCATGGCTGTCTCACAGAGCTGCAGGTATCTCTTCACATTGGCATCTGCATAGGGAACAAAAAACAACAAAAAATTGCTGAACTGAAACATTACAAGTGCCGATTAGATAGGGTGATTACGGCATTGCATCACTACATGTTGTCTCCGTTCAACCTGCACACAAACCTTCACTAAACTTCTTTTATGAAATGAAATCAAAACTAAATGGTATACCCATCATCAAATAACTACGAGTTGCAATAACTCCCCCACAGTGGACGTGGAAGGAGGTGATTGCTAAATCAGGGACCAAGAACATGAAAACTGAGGTATCTTGTCCATACAAATCAATGGAATAATTGTGTGATGATGACACCATTGACTCCATTAAGATCTTTTCTGTAATGTATACAAATTCTATGCATGCTTTGTTCACAAAAGATTTCCTTACTGTTTCTCTACTATATAACTTGAACAGGGAATGGTGCTTCACTTTAGAGAGACGGACCAGTTGGAATTTTTTTTTTTCACTTGAGGCAGTCCATCAGACAAAGTAAAGAACACAGGTTGTCTAAATTGAGTGCATGTCTGTAGTTGCAGGAGTACATGCACTTGCAATCCAGGCTACGATATAGTGCTATATATTCACTGATGCTCTCACCACCCATCTATATTCAGGTAGAAACACAAATTTCTAGTTTCAAGAAGAGTTCCTATAAAGCATTTGATATGCAAATAGATGGTAATGTTTGTGTTTGCTAAAGAAGTGACAAACATTTTGGTAGTTTCTGTGTGTCAAACTACCTCATGATGACGGAGACAAGAGGTACTCTCTAATGCAAAACAGAAAGATTAATATATCATCCTTAACCATTGCTCAGGCATCCTTCATTTGTTCAATATCAAAACACTGCAGTGACCCATATATGTCACTTCATCATACACATAAACAATATTGGAATGTTTATGGTATCAAGTTTCCGGGCATGGAATCCAATATCCCACATCCTAGGCAGATATGCTGGTTCTGAAAGCATATTACTGGCTAGGTTGGTCCTCAAAACGACCTTCTGCCCACAGTGCAGTAACTGGGACATCAAACTACCATGGCCGTCTCAAATGTCTTTCGAAATGAAAGCAAATGTAAACACAATAAAGATTGAAGGTCTGGGCACAAAGACTCAATAGGAGATAGTCAATTACATAAATCATCAGGAAATTAATGGCCAAAGATAAAGGAATGCCCTGAGTGATACATTTTAGAACTGTGCTGCTACATTTATCATACAAAATTGGTATACACACAACACAAATACCATGTCATGCAATTCATATGTATATGCATGTAGTAATACATATGTGTATTACGTATATAAATGTGCCAGGACAAAAGCTCTCTGCAGAAATTCTGCTCCAAATTTAATACAAATTTGGCTAGCAGGAACCTCCCCCCACTCTGTCTGGTATGCGGCTGGAAGAGCCATACACAATTTGCCGGTCAGTGACACAAAGCGGTGGCTTATATTCCACAATTTCGTGAATAACTGCTAAAGCACTTAAATCCCAATTTGCGATGATTTTCACAGGAGGAGGCTGCAACTGACTCAATATTTCTCATGCTGGCTCACTAGGGCGACTTGCTGGAGAAATGCATGGAATTTTGATCACATTTTCTGAAAGAAACGCTTTGTTAATCAGCCACAAAGACAGACTGAAATGCACCAAATTTAACCAAGAATTACACATTTAATCCAGTAAGATAACAAACAACTCCTAATAAGGTATCGATATTGCCTCATAGTAAATACTCCTACTGTAAGCCTACCCACTATCATACCCACTATCATTATCATACCTCAGGTCAATAAGTTTGCTTAGTACCATGTGAGATGTAATAAGCAACAGAAAAAAAGTTATTGTCCATTAATTCTGTCTATTTTAGATCTATATATCAAAATCTATAATTTAATGGCAATATCCATCATGATTGCAATTGAAACTTCATTTCCTTTCAACCTATCTCCTTCCCTCTTTGCTACTTTGAATGCTCTGTGTACTTTTAAGATAATTTATCATCACCCGATATATCACTCAATTTTTATTTGGAATCAATTCAGATTATATGCATCCATCTTAATGAGAACAAAGTTGGTGACTGCACTTGTATTTACTGCCATCTAAAGCATAACCAGCCAGTCTACATGATATCGTGTACAAATATATGCACATGCAAAGGAATGGATACAAGTACAGTATATAAAATATAAAATAATAATGGTTAGATTGCGAGAATTGTCGATCATAAGAAAATCTATGCTGTCAGAGGGGTCAAGTACAATCAGATAATGTCTTGAATGAAGATTCAACAAGACAATAATATAGACATATAATAGCAAAGGTGATAAGTGCACTACAAACTGTAGCAAAGACCACATGAGATGTAAGATATGAACAGGTTAATAAAACAACATAAAATGTTGCCTGAATCATCTAGAGTATCCTCCTAATGAGAAGAAAACCAGTGTGAAACCAGCTCTACCCACTTTCCCCATCCCTAAATTAACAGACTAGTTTTCCCGCATATTTGTGTGGATTGAGCGAATGCAGCAATATCAGACGAAGATATCAGACAAAGTTTGAGGAAAATTGGACAATTCGTTCAAAGTTAGGAAATTTTACAGTTTTAGTGCCGCCATTGTTGGATGAGAAAACTGCAACATTTTGTTTCATCACATATGAAGGATGATATACAGAAAACATAAACAGAACTAAACATATTCTAATATTTCTAGCAAAATGAAAGAGCACTTGACATACCTCCTCCATAAAACAGGGGGAACAATATTACCCTGAACATGGGTAAGAAGACAAGGCAATATGTATTTTTCATTAAAAATTAAATTTTGTTGAATTTTCATTATATTTTCTCTAAAGGGTTGTCCTGCAGTGATGTCACAAACTGCAGTAGTCTTCTCATCCAGCGATGGTGGCACTGAAACTACAAAAATTCATAACTTTTTGAATGGGTTGTCTGATTTTCTTCAAACTTCATTGATGTGTTCCACCAATATTGCTGCATTCACTCAATATCCACACATATATTTGGGTGAACTTATCCTTTAAAGGCATAATTTACCATTTGCAGATGAAAAAACAACAACAACCCCCCCCCCTCCCCCAAGCATTAGGGATAGAAACAACCACTGTAAAAAATTTTAAGTGGTAAAATCAATGTTAAGTATTGTTAAATGTGCACACTAGTTATAATAACAATGTTTCCAGAATAAACTTTCTTAAGTTACAGTTTATCGAGAAAAATATCATTCAGGCTTTATCATAAAAATTCTATATGTTTTGTGGTACAACAAACCTACACATGCATTAAATGTCATATCTTGAAATTTTTTAAATCACTGTTCCCCAAGGTAAACAGGGCTTTTGATAAGCAGAGACAAGCATACTTCGAATGGGAATATAGAGTAAAATCATAAATGTGCAGAATTGGAGATCAGTCTATCAATAAAAATATTTGGAGGCAGCAATAAAATACACGGTGCCTTTGAATCATCTGCAGCTATATCAGGAAGAGACTGTTATCTTCCAAGAAAACACTCATGGCCTTGATGAATTTTGGCAACATGTCATGTCTTCTTGTGATGATGTAAACCTGTTTTACTCAGATATATAACAAAAGATGTCCTTCAGAGATGATTCTACAGGATGTCTAAAGAGATGATTTATTGGTATTCAGCAGGTTAAACCATGCATGGAATTTGTCTTTCATTTTTTTTCTTCACGTATCTATTCCTGTCATTGACTGCATTCAATTACAAAAAAAAAAAAGACACGCCCTAAAAAAAAAAAAAAAAAAAAATGAGGGTAATTTCTCACTTTCAGCCTGAAGTGGTCACAAGGGAAGGATTTCATCACATGGGCTAAGAGTGTGGATATGGACATCTGCTGTGTACAATGTACATCATCCAGCAAAGCACACATAGATCTGCCATGACCACAAGAATCTCATGTTGGCAGGATCAAATAGCAGGCTCTCACTTTACCTAAAAAAAACCATTATAAATGGAATTACCATACTTTCACTTTATGCAATTGCTGCCACATTTATCATTACAGCTGTTGCTAGAGACCTTTCACTATCGAAAATCCTGGAGTACCATAACACCATAACAACAACAAAACCAACAAATTACAGAGAGGACCACAGCTTTATATAAAAAAAAAACAACAACACAAAGAACTCTTGCTGGTTCTCTCATGGGACATACACCTCACACTGGCAAAGCATTCTTCACCCACCACCTAAATTTCTTTACCTCAGAGGGGTGAAAGCTGGGTACATTTCTTGAGGTAGGAAGGATGTTGGTATGACATTTTTTTTTTCTCTCCCTCTCTCATTTCCTCTCTCTCTCTCCCTGGCAACCTTTTTTTTTTTGTCAAAACTTGGGACAAAAAAAGGAGAAATCATGCTGTGGCAAAAGGCACACCATAAGAACAAGCTGAACTCCGACTGAACTTGGGAAGCTAACCAACCCCCTCTGTGCGGCAGTAAAGAGTGAGGGGATTGTTCCTGGACGACCTTTAAAGGGCTACTTACAGGTTCTGCACATTCAAAAATTCAGGATCCCACTACCATACGTGTCTTACCACTTCTGTTCCTGCTAAGAACAATATAAACAATTGAATTGAATACTGTATCTGGAATTAACGTGATAATCATGCTAAAAATATTGATTATAATCTCGAGAATGTTACAATTACTAGTATGCCAATATAAACTGTAATAGTAGTAACAATAACACTCTTCATCTTACAACTTGAGTGAGAAAAGATGGGTGATTCCACAGAGGAAAGGATATAGGAGTGACCAGTTTCACAAAGATTCCTCTTACATGAGAGCAGCGGACCTAGGAGAGACCTATTTATAAATGATGGTAATGATGACAACATCGAGAGTAATATTGATAACAATAACAAATACATGTAATAAGCTCGGTTATGCATATGAAATTTGATAAAAGTGAAAGCGAAAGTGACACTAACACATCAACTATCATAATATAGTGACATTCCCAGGTAGATTTGTGACTGATAAAGTCAATTTCAAAACTTGTACGATGAAGAGTAATTACTGAAGATATAGAAACCATTATGCTCCTATCTGTACCTTGGACACTGCCTAATTTTGAACTATAGATGGCGCTATATCAATGTACCAAGTACTCCTGGCTTTGAATATGATTTCACCAAGTCTGCCTTATAAACATCGAAGGCACAACCTTTACCGTATGTCCCCCCAAAAATTACAACGGTACCCTCTGCTACAATAACTTTAAAAATGGTGAATCAATCCAAATACGATGTTAGGGTATGAAACTATGACTCTTTGCCCACATCTTACAGAAAACCTCATTCAATTTGCTTCAGTGGATGGCTTCATGTCAGGAATCTCTTCCCTCCAAGTTCTATCTATTGTGTTCACACATTAATATGCAGTTTCAAGAGCATCCAAGTGCTAAACTTGGAAGAATCAGACTCAAGACATGCTTTACAATAATCCACATTTCTCTGTGACCACTTAACCAAATTGAATGGGGTTTTCTGCAAAACAGAGCTAAGATGTTATATTTCAGGATCCTGAAGTAGCATTTAGATGGTCTAATCATATTGGGTGTTATCAATGCCAAAATCCGTTGTAATTTTTTTAGGGGCATACTGTATATTAATGGGGTATGAACACAAATGAGCACTTTCACTCGTTAAAGAGGTCCTACAAGCCAAGGAAGACTATGTCTTTGCATAAAAAAATAAAAAAAAATACATGCCAAGGTCTACAGCATGGTTTTGTATACAAATGATGCACAGGACTGAGTGGATCGGTGAGAATTGGATGCATGAGTTTAACTTTGGAACTGTTTAAACCCACGAACGCAGCAAGTGGGTTTTAGACTGTTCCGAAGACAAGAGAACAGGCCTGTGCATCATTTGTGTTACAAAATGGGCCCGTAAATTCATGAATTTTATGCAACCATTTTCCCCATCATGCGTCTGGTACACCTACAACACTATACAAAACTTGAGCCATGCGTTCGGATTTTCCTGGACACATGGCTCACGGATCAGTTAAAATCAATGCATGACAATTGACCAATCAGATTGCAGAGATTCTAAGGCCCATTTTATAATTTTCTACGAAGAGTAATCAAAGAAATAATTCATGGAGCTTATGGAATTCATCAAGAGTACAACTGAAGTCAAAGTACAAATTACAAATTTTATGATGCACCAGCATGTTTTGTAAAAATTATTGGCATCACATTTTCTTGGGGGGAAAATTCTGCATGGCTCTGCTCTAATTGGTTCTGTTCATAAACATTCTTCATAGAAACAAAAAGTTTATTTCTTTGATACATATTAAAGACTTATCATATTTATTTTTTGGGTCAAATCATCAAAGCAGAATAACAACTCTCTAAGACTTTAGAAACCATGCCTATTGGGGTGACACCATTTTTTGTCAAAAGCCTTTCACATACATTTATCTAGCTCAGGACCACTTAAAACTGAACTGAATATTATTCTTCCAGATAAAGGTTTTGTTTTGTTTCATTTTTTTTAAATTCTTCACAAAATTGTCCAGTTACTATCTAAACAGACAAATCTCTATCAGCGAGACTCATTCATTGCTTTATGCTTCTCAAACTCCTATATGCAATTTAATGATGCATGGGTGTTTAATCAAGAGTACATAATCTTAAAGATTGTAACCATGCCATTATCAAACATACTGATATAAACAGATATATATCTCAGGATGGACCTAAAATGCTTCATAGTCTTGATGGATTATATGCATTGACTAAAAAAAAAACATCAAAGAAGTAAAATAATGGAGTATCAAGACAAAAAAAAAATAAATAGAACATCAGAGAAACTTGCATTGGATGTCCCTCATTGACTTAACAATAACACACATGACATCATTGAAAGGGTCACCCTTAATATATGGGTAAGAGCAGCATTTTCTGATTTTCTTTTTTCTGTTGGGGGAGAAACAAAGTCAGTGAACGATGTGGACTATGAAACACAAAAAATCAAAATGGCAAATGGGGGAATAATTGGGATGGAAAGAGGTGAGTCAAGAAGCCCCAAGAGGCCCCAAGAGGGAAATGGTGCCCATTTGAAGGAATTGAGATTCTATCCCCCTAGGGATGCTACCTGCTAAGTTTGGTCAAAATTCATCATGAGGTTTTCAAGAAGAAGATAAACATGTACAATTCAGGCTCCATTACAACTGTAGGACTTCTCCCCATCCCCTCTCCTGGGTCCCAAGGGAGGGGGGGGGGGGGGCACCCCTGATTCCGCCAACCCCATGAACAAACTTGAAACTACAGTCATCAATGTACTAAGTCATAGTATATAAGCCCTATCAATTCTGGTTCTAGAGAAGATTTTTAAAGATTCCTTAATTTTAGGGGGTTTGGGCCTCCTGGGGAACCCCCAGGTGGGCCATGGTGCCCATTTGAACAAATTGAGATCCTATCCCCCGAGGGATACTACCTACCAAGTTTGGTGAAAATCAGACATGGCGATCTCAAAGTGAAGATGAAAATGTATAATTTAGGCCCCATTAGGACCCCTCCCCACCCCCCTCCCTGGGTCCCAAGGGGGGCACCCCTGATTCCCCCATGAACAAACTTGAAACTACAGTCATCAATGTACTTACTCATAGTATCAACTAAGCCCTATCACTTCTGGTTCTAGAGAAGAAGATTTTTAAAGATTCCTTAATTTTAGGGTGTTTGGGCCCCCCTGGGGCCCCCCAGGTGGGCCATGGTGCCCACTTGAACAAATTGAGATCCTATCCCCCTAGGGATGCTACCTGCCAAGTTTGGTGAAAATCGGTCGTGGGGTTCTCAAGAAGAAGATGAAAATGTAAAAAGTTTACGCACGACGGACGACGGACGATGGACGATGGACGAGGCACGCCGGACGCCGGACGAAGAGCGATCGCAATAGCTCACTTGAGCCTTCGGCTCAGGTGAGCTAAAAAGACTCTCACCCTTCCTTGACATACCTCTTTCCTTCCCAATTTCTCCTCCATTTGCCGTTCTGATTTCGCGTTTCATAGTTCACATCGCTAACCGATTTCATTTCTCCTCCTTGATTTCATGAATCTTCACTTCCCTCTCCCATCTCCATGATTTTCCAACCTTCAACTTCTCCCTCTCCCCCTCTCTTTTATTTCATCTTTGTCCTTCCAATGATGTCCAAACCTTTTATCTCATTCTAACTCTTTCATTTTCACTCGTTTTCACTCTGTTCATTATCTCTGTTCCCTTTTCTCCTGTCTCCACTAGTGCAACTTTAACTTCCAGCTCACTGCTGCCACTCAATTGTCACTACTTGCCTTCCTTACAACTCTCCTCTTTCTAGGCTCTTCTTTTGTCAAGCCATGACCTGTACAAGGACTAAATGCACATGGCGTTATCACAAACCTTTCTCCCACTATGCATGTTACACAAACATGGGATAAAAACATTCAAGAAGTTAACAAAGTGCATTTACAATTGTGTACACCTTATTCAATAATACTCTTAGAAAAACAACATCACTTCCAACAACTACACACACACACACACACACACACACACACACACACACACACACACACACACACACACACACACAGACACATACATACACACACACACACACACACACACACACACACACACACAGACACATACATACACACACTATTCTTGTAAGATGCTTTGAGGGGGATATGATTGTTTGCTCAAGAGAACAGTGCATATTCCATTATTTGTTTCTGGAAAAAAACAAAATCTATATATGTTTATTCCAACGAATTGACTCATTGAAAAATTGAGAACCACACACACACACACACAAAACAACAACAGCAACAACAAAAACTTAAATTCAGTTTAGTGAGTAATAATCAGGTTTCATGTAGTGTGCAGGTGCATACAAATCAATTGAGGATATGTGTAAAAATGTTCAAATTTCACAATTTGAATAGTGTGAAAACTATTCGCGTACATACAGATCAGATACTAAACATGCAGAATGGGCAAGTGCATTTTATACACACCTAAGGTACAACGTACCCCTCGGGTCTTAACAGGGCACTTTTTGATTTATTTTAAATACCGGTACTCTGAATAGGCATATTCCTGGTGTGAAATGTATCCTCGGTTGCCAGGAGTGAAATATTACAATATCCCCGATTGAAGCCGTTTAAGAGAACACACACAAACACACACACACACATCAAAACAAATAACAAGGCCACAGTGCACATAAAAATGTATTCTTCTATAAACAAGTTGCGCAATAGATGTCAACATGGGCCATCTTCACCTATACGCAAATATAGTGATGAAAGCTAACCTGTTGATGATAGTTTCTGTGCCAAAGATAGGCTTTGAAATGCCCCCTCATAGTCCCGCATGTGATAGAGGGCGACACCTTTCCTGTACAGGGCTTTCTCGTTGCTGGGGCTGTTTGCAAGTACTCTGCAGCAGTAATGTTCTACTTTGGCATAATTTGGCTCTGGTTGTTGCAGCAGGCAGGCTGGAGGGATAAGGATACAGATATTATCACACAGGCAGCAGCAAACCCTTCATATGTCCACATTACTCTCAACTGACTATAACTGACCAAAGTACTTTAATGGTCATATATGTATCTCACTATTCAACATTAGAAAATTAACTGAAAAGCCTCCTTCATGTCACACCATACTCAATTTAAATATCATGTTCTGAGGGAGCTGGTACTGTGCTTCAACTTACCTGCTCTTCTAAGGGAGCAGTTTTTGTGCGAGAAAAAAACAGAACAAAACAAAGACAACTCATACCCTTAGAACTAGGATACAATATTTCTACCATACCAAACATATTAAAACAGGATGTGCAACGAAAGTTATTTACAGTGGATGCTATTTCTTCCTCAAATGTACTTCTTGATCATAGCAGCGTGATCATAAAATTCACTCTGACTCCCTGTCCAAACTTATCAAATGCAAAAGCAACATTGATTGACAATGATGCGACATGATACCATTTTGTTATTCATTTCACAAGAGAATCACAGCCATGGTGAATCCTACCTGCAAGGTTATTTAGGCAACTTGTCTCAAGGGCTGCTGCCTGGTCAAGCAACTCCTTGGGTACTGGGGGTGTGGTCTGCTCCTCTGCAGATGAACCCTGAACTCCAAACACTGACCTCATCTCCTTCCTCTTTGCAGAGAGGTCCAAGTCCTTCAGCTGGAGCAGCGCTCTGTGATACTTGCCGATGGCAGCTTTGTAGTTCTTACCCTTATAGAGCTCATTGCCCATTGATTTGTATCCTTCTGCTTTGGATATCCTTTCCAGTGGGGAAGGGAAATCTGTTGCCACGATAGCACTGGATGACCCTCCTTCCGCCATTCTTACTGATCTAGTTTTCTCTGTCTGGGTTTATCTCTGTATTTTCCAGTTCCAGATTTGTGCTTTCAGTCTCTGATGAACACCCGTCAAATTACATAAACCTATTGACAAGAAAAAGTTTAGTCAACTCAGTTGTGTATGCATATTAGCTAGGAAATGTTGAATATTTGACAGCATTGGTCATAAATAGTACCAGTAAAATTTTCTAGTCAGTTTTATTCTTGTACCACGTGTGACTGTTTTCAACTTATATCAAAGAACACAACAGCAAAAGAAATACAAATTATCTTCATTATAATTATAGTATGTCTCTGCTCTTGTCTTAAGGACTGTTATGCCATTGAACAAAGCCAGAAATGATACAGAATAGATCATAATCTTCATGAGTTCATTATCAATCATTTGTCAGTACCGGTGTCATGACAATGACATTACATGTATTACTAATTCTTATTCGACCAATGCCAATGACATTGATGAAATTGTGAACACTAACACCTGTAATGATAATAACAATCTTCACAGTTACTGAGTTACCGATTACTACTAGTATAAAACCATTACATGCTTTTCATCCCCTTTGACCACATTTAAATGAGGAACATATTCTGAATCTGAATATTATGATCTTCTTTGACTTATTATAGGCATTATGCTAGACATTATATTAATGATATCGATTTAATGAGAACAATGAACCCTTTGCTATCGTGCCAGACGAGACGATGAGTATTGTTAGTTAATATTGAGTGTTGTTGCTCGAGTGTCTGACAGCACACAAACCAAAAGGGGAATAATACACATCTGCTCATTGAAATACAGTAAAGCAAGCCGCCCATAATTCAACCATACTAAATGCCGTCCAAAATTTGACAGCCGGCAACGCAACATGTAAAACCTATGCTATGCTTTTGCGTGCAGTCAAATTTCACCACGGGAGGTCGAACCAAGGTGTGGGTTTTTTACATTGGAACTTTGTTCATGTTAAAACCTTAATTAACCGAGCTGAGCTATCTAATCTGAATCTATATTTGCTGGTAAATTTACTAATACTAGTAGTACAGTTAGTGGCAACACAGCTGCACAGCTCTGGTCTACGACTATGTGTAAATCTGTATGTTTACACGGTATATACATTCACAAAACACACGAGTGCCTGCAGCCCATTCAGACCCAGTCCAGTCTGATCTGAAAGAAACTAGCAACATGCAGACTACTAGACTATCAAATACAATCTTCTTCTGCTTCTTCTTCTTCAAGGTATATTTTACTGTTGACCGAAAGATCGGTCTGTATCTGGTCGTCGGGGAATGTTCCGCGGAGACTGCGTCTGGCTTCATGGATCCCCTCCTTTATACGGAGGAGAGCAATAACGTCAAAAATTTAAAAGACTCCTCCGGACAGACGGATCTTTCTGTCTAATTTTACTGGTACTCCATCCTATCCAGACGGTCTGGAACCAATCAAGCATTCACGTGTTCCCTTGACTGCGCACCTCACTGCACTCAGTACGACTATACAGTGTATACTCTACACTAGTAAGACTGATGTACTTTAATGAAAGAAGAAGAAGCATTCAGGTGACAAGCATGATGAAAATGCTTAATTTATCATATGCTTACGCATATCAACACTATTTTATTCACTTGAATGATATTATTAATAGTTATGCCAGTTACTGATACCGTACTAATGATAGATAGCATAAACCGGTTGGCATGGCAATTGGTGTTACTAAACATGTTCATGACCATGTCCCAAGGTAACTTAGTATGATAGGAGGAGGTTGTACTGGGTTGTAATCTGAATAGTAAAGGGGGCCAAGGCTAAGGGATACACTGCTTCATGCTACACGTGCACGGCATGCACGTTGCCAGTTGGTTGCGGAGTTGGGAGTTTGGGGAATATATGCACGAATTGACTAACGCCAATGTTAACGTTTGGGACTATTCATCAGGACTTCGACTGACATTAGCAGAAAGCGGCAGCTGACCAATGGTCAAACAACCTGAAAACCATACTATTTAACTTCCATCTATCTTAGAATTTGAGAATTCGGAGCTCCCATGTGGTATGTAATTTATGATATTAATTCAAATCACTAACCCCGCCTTTCGCAGAACTCGAGGACGTAAAGATCGCTCCACTTGAGCCGTTCACAAGAAAGCACATTGATTCAGTCCCACGTATATGGAATTATGTGTTGCGGTTGTAAGCTAAGTACATGCACAATTGAAGGGTCGTATGTAAATTTGACCTTGAAGAGGGCCATTTAACAGATCCAATCATGATTCACGAGCCTAAAGAGTTCAATGGGGTGGTCAATTTATGCAATCTGGATATGGATTTATACTTAAAGGCGTTGATATCACCATAGACACCATTTCAGATGCGGACTGTAGCTTAAGAAATGGTCCATTCACAGGGATTTTTTTTTTTTTCATTTAAATCACTGTAAAAAACTTTGGTCTGTTTCAAGTGCAAGTAGATCTACATCAAAGAAAATTATACTATTTGGACTTTGTGCTTCATCACTAGACAGAAAGATCCGTCTGTCCGGAGGAGCCTTTTATTTTTCAGACGTTATCGCTCTCCTCCGGTATAGGAGGGGATCCGTGAAGCCAGATGCTAGATGCAGTCTCTGCGGAACATATCCCCGACGACCAGATACAGACCGATCTTTCGGTCAACTTCATCACCTGCAGAGAAACTTTTTTTTTTTTTCATTTAGTGCCTGTTTGTGCTGCTGCATATAAATCCTAACAATATTACATCATTAGATCTAGGTTGCTTTTTTTTAATGAAACCTCTTCAATTATTTCTGTGTTAAATCTATAGGTGGAAGATTAAGCAGTATTTCTTACATTAATCTATGAAGTTTACACTGTATTTCTAAGATATTTTTATTCCATGCAGAATTAATCATGTAGTCCTGGTTGGTAGCAATGTTTGTGGTTGAGTTGCGCTTGAGTTACTGCAGTCAATTTAATACAGCTTGAAGGTTGTACTAATCACTGGATTTTTGTAGAGACAACATTTTAATGTATTTTTGTATGCCATATTTAACTCAACAATGCACATGTGTAGACAAAAATAACAATCATATGGGTTATTTGTTAATGACATCTAGTCCTAAGTGGGGACAGCCAGTGGAGCTAGAAAAAGTTTCAGACAATTAAAACAAAGGGGACAGGTAGTGACATCAGAAAGTAGAACTAGACCACATCAACATCTACTTGTTATAAATTTTCTTGGTAATTGTGATGTATCTGTCATTTGGATGTGAAGTTTATACATTTATGATTTCGATCTATTACTTTCCTCAAACAGATTTGTTGTTAATTTCATCATGCCATCATCCAAGAAAACCTCAAAGGAAACACAGATGATTCTGAAGAGAAAGAAAAAATCAGGAAAGAGAGTCACAACAGACAAAAACACAACTCTGAGGATAAAGCATGAGGATCGCAAAGTAAAGAGAAGTTCAAAAAGGAGATCCAAGGATATTGAAGGTGTGAGAACCTGGAAACCTGAAATATACAGTGCTTTGAAAAGTGAGTCAATTTGTGACATTAGATTTTAACATATTCAGTGTATTTATCCCATATTTTGTTGTCCTTTGCTGCATTTTTTTTTTTTTTTGCTGAGTGCAACAGCTGAAATAAATGAGTATCAATATACCTTGGAAATAAGTTAAATGAAAGCAGAACAATTATCTGTGTAAGATTGTAATGTTTTGCAATGTCGTGTTCTTTTAGTGGGGGGGGGGGGGGAGGGGAACTACATGGCAATGGTTATATTTGGTAAACGTTACATAAATTTATATTGATATTATATTTTGTAATGCTGGTACATACTTCTCATAGTCAAAACAAACCACAAACTTCTGCTTGGGTGCTTTCCACCCTCCAGTACCTGCAGTGGCTTAAAGCTTTGCAATTTGGCAAAGATTAGATTTATGAGATAAATTGATTTTTATAGAATGATTTGGAATTTTCTTAAAATGAATGGTATAATTTCTCTCTCTCTCTCCTCATGCCCAGTGCATCACCAGCCTCTCTATTTCTACTTCTACGTGGATACTCAGCAGCGTCCAAAACTGGATATATTATGCCGAGGTGTAACTTGAGTGCATGTGAAGCCGGTGGTGCATAATATGTACAAGTGCAATTCCCTCCTTTATCTTTCTAACCCTTGTTGCAGATGATTTGTTCCAGGAATCACAGGAGAGCTCCAGCATGGAGGCAATGTTGGCCCTGCTGAAAGAGTGCATGCTGGCGCAAAAATGGGAGGAGGCAAGTAGAATCTTACAGACCATTTGTCTCTATCAGCACCCAGACACAGTCTACCACTGGAAGGTAAGTGGTCACCAGTTGTGCCATATCAGTATTCCTTAATTCATTCTCTCTCTGTCTTTCATCACAGGACAAAAGACCATTATCTGAAATAGTTGTACATGTATTATCCTTTTCTCGAATATCACTGTAAGTTTCCTCCATCTAGTGCCATCACAACAGTACTTTCAATATTACCTCCGCCAAGGGAGGAGGTTATGTTTTCATTACCGTTGGTTTGTTGGTTTGTTTGTTTGTTAGTTTGTTTGTTTGTTTGTCCATGTGCAAAATAACTCAAAAAGTAGTGAATGGATTTGGATGAAACTTACAGGAAAGGTTGAGAATGACACAAGTAACAAATGATAAAATTTTGGTGGTGATCCAAGAATCTTTGGGGAATTTATGAAGGATTTTTAATATTTTAACAGGTAGGGTCAATGAACTTGGGGGTTCAAGCTGCGCATTTTTGAGGTTTTCAAACACGCACTAAAGTGCGTGCCAAGGTGCGTGCTCTAGTTTCTGCTAGCGCGAGGCGCGCCGCGCAGCTGAAGGTTTATGACGTAACAAAGGCTTCTATATTGGGAAATCGGGCGATTTTTCAGCATGTATACCTATGGGTGGAAATCACTGATCTCTATGGAAGAGCCCAAAGAGCTTTTCCCCAGTGGTGTACGTGGAGAGGAGAAAAATATCTTTTGGAAGAGCAAGATCATAGGTGGAAAGTAGCTGCTTGGTGGAGGTCTGCGCTCTTAGAGTGCTTTTCTAATTATTTTTTTTTTATAGACATAAGTTCATACATAAACTTCATTTAAGTTCCCCGAAGTGGCAGTAAAAATGTCTTGTCCATTTTCATATTTTACACTTTCAATTAAGTTCCAAATCAAGTTTTGCCTTCATATCCCAGTAAAGCCAAATTCTAGGTCCAATAATATGTATCAATATTTTCTCCTCATTAGTTATTGGCATGCTAAAATGGTGCCAGGATTTTATGTGCTGCAGTCATATTGGAGATAACCAAAAAATGACGGGCTAAAACCTCTTTTCCATTTTTTTTCTCGAATTTTCCTTGTGTTCTTAGTGTGGCACACATGTCCTCCAGAATCACCCTCAAGGAAGTCGGGAACTTGTGGAACAGTTATTACAGTAAGTAATGTTTTTATATGTAGGTTGTTATCTTAAAAAAGAAAGAATGTTATGAATTTAACCAATTTCTCAATCCAAGTGATACTGATTAGTTTAAATACCTCTGTAACTTAGATTGTCTGAGGCAGTTACATTTAGTTGCAAATATGTCGTTCTTGTTTAAATGTTGGGGGAATTGATCTCTAATGTAGTTTCATTAAACATTTTACTGGGTTTAAGAGACGGGACACTGAAATGGGTATTACATACTCAAGGAAGGTCAGATGCAGAGTGATAGTCTTTTGTAGATTAAAGTATGAATGTTTTGTAAACTTATTTTGTCACCTTGTACCCTAAAATGTTTCTGTTATTATCTAAAATATTTGACTCACTCCCCTTGTCACATGAAAACACCTGCTTATCTGAGACTGGTTTTGCAGCCATATTTAGATTTTTGTTACTCCCCCTTGTTCCTATTTTTTCCCCCTTTCATTTACTTCTGTAGGAGAATGACCAAGATCAATAACAGAAACCGGCAGAAGAAGCGGCTGGAGCACGCCCTCTACCATCTGAGCCAGGGAGAGCTGAAGAGGGCTCACGACACCATCTCTCAGAGGCTGCCGTTTATGGCGGGCAGTACTGACGCTGCACAAGAGGACTTTTGGGAACACATGGCCTCACTGTACAAAGGTCTCATTGAGTACATCCTCTGGTGTGAAGAGAAACGGAAAGTGGCAGGTATGCTTATATGGTGGCACATTTCTATTCTACATACATAAATATAATTGTACGTATATATATATGTATACTTTTTTTTTTGTACAGAAGATTTTCACCAGCCGTCAAAATGATTTGTCATTTCCTCAGAGACCTATTGTTTTTTCCACTTGATCTAGTGTGCTCTTTTTTCATATGAATTCAGTTCTTTACAAAAGAAATAAAAGAGTGACAAAACTTCTAATCTAGGATATCAAATTCAATGTTTAGAACAGGATTGTTAATCTCTTCTCTGTATATTTCCTTTACCCTTACAATCAAATATTCATTTTTTTTTTTGCATTAAAGTTGTTTGAATATCAGTGTTCAGCAGTACCGTGACAGTCTGATTACTCCCATATGATTGTTATTTGTTTTCTAAAGGAGAGGAGACTTCGGATTCTGCAGATACTCATGCCAAAAATGCCCTAAAAGAGTGGAACCTCAAATTTGACGAACCTGGCGTCTGGGATGTGTTTGTGACCAAAGCAGTGGAGGTTAGAAAAAATAGAATGAGCATAGTGTAATCTTTGTACTTCTCCAGTGTAACTTTCTAGGGTGGGTCTGTTTAGTTTTAATCTCCAGAGAGTTTTATTTCTATTTTTTTTCCTCCAGTGAATTATATGACATTAATTTAAAATCAATGGAAGTGCATCCCTTTTTAGGCTATTTCATTTATGAGAGAAGTTATGATGATCAGTGATGCACGATATAACTGACAGTTCTGTATGAGCAGCTGGAAGTAATGTGAATCTCAGATAATCAAATAACGGTTTATAACCTTCACAACGACTTACAAGTTCTGTTCACGTTTACTGATCAACCTTGTCTAAAAAAACACAAGATTGTCAGTAGTGTGTTCATACTGTTGGTTATTGGTGTGAATGTACTTCTATTGATAAATGTGAGTCTCAAAGATTCCAGATAATGATTTCCTTTGTTATCATTCTTTACATGTTATTGCTACACAAAAACATGTTTCTCAGACTGTTTCATCTCAGGCATTGTAGCTGCAGTGTTCTTAATTGCATGATTTGGTCAACATTCTATGTGGTTCTGCTTGCAACAAGCCACAGTTGAGTAGGTGTTTTTATTTTATTTTTTCCTTTTTTTTCCTTTACTAATATACTTTTTAAATTAAATAGCAATCATATCCTTCTTACCAGTAGAATGCAAAATGTCAAGCACCTTCTTTGCATGTTGTACCATACTGTAGCATGCATCCATGACAAATACCAGACTATGGCCCTGTTGCATGTTTTGATTTTCTACGGAAAGAAATTAGTTGGTGCTTGTCAACTTGAGTGAACTTGCTAATACTGAAGGGATTTTTTTTTCTCGAGTAAGAGGGGAGTTTTCGATGTTATTGTTTGTTTTTTATGTTCTTTTTTCTGACAGATCCATGAAAGTCTTGGTGATATCAATGTGGGTTTAGAGCTACTGGAGTCTTACTGCCGAACCCACCCAGGAAACCCAAATGCTCACGTCTATCTGTACAACTACTGCAAGGAGCACCAACCTGACAATAAGGCTAAACTACTCCAAATACTGAAGGTGTCTTCTCACTCTGTGTTTTAATATATTTGTGTGGATAATGACATATTGTATTTGACTTTTTGTACAATCCACAATGTGATAGATATCATTGCTTGAATAGCAAGACTTGAACATTAAGCCTGTCATTTGCAGTGAGCACAAGTAGTGTTGAAGAATCATGTGCAAATATTTGCAGTTGAAGTAATCAAGCCATGGATGCAACATGTTAGGTTACGTACGAGTTAAGGGGGGAGGGGAAAGCATCCTCCATTTTTTTGTGAGGTAGGAAAAGATAAGGAGGGATACCTTTTAACATGTCCTCTGATGAAACGGCAGATTTCAAGGGTTTGATATTAACCCTGCATATAGGATATACATCAATGCTTTCTAAACTCTTTGCAATCATATATATTAATATATCGTAAAATGTTAATTGTACTTGAAAATGTATTGATCGTTTCACAAAGACAACCAAGGCAAATGTTCCTCATCATTGCCACAACCCACTACCAATTAACATACTCGACAGAATATACAACAATGACATCTTGTATTCATACTGCACCGTCTCTGCTAATTTTGTATACTAATTTGTAAAATGCAACATAAAATATACGTCATCATTGTCATTTTGGTCATTACAATAACTAAAATACTGTAAAATTGATTCAAGGATTACTCTGGTAATGGTACTGAATTTGAAACCATCATCCAGTTTTCAGTTGTATGCTACTGGTAGATTGTTGTCATTAATGTATATGATAATCTTTTAACCCGCTGAAGACGAGTCCCGAGTATACTTGGGCAGGTGTCTATGGGAAATACATGTTATGGTAAAATCAGCTCGTCCTCAATGGGTTAATTCTGTTTGTCATTTTGTCCTTAATCAGAAGCTGACATCTCTGTTACCAGCAGAGAAGTACACCTTGGAGTACGCCGAGCTGGTAGACAGTCCCTCAGTGGTTCTCCCTGCCCTCTTTAACATGCTGGACTATACCACCTGCTCCAGTGACACTGCAGCATGGAGAGCGCTTGGGAAGTGTGTACTCGATGTTTTGAAGAGGTATGAAGATGTTGCAATTATAGTGCATGTCTTGCATTGACACAAATTGTGTGTGTAATTTTCTTTTTAAAAATTAGGGAAACAGACTGAGTAGGTTGTACTTGCAATATAGGAGGAGTGCAGTGGAAGGGACAATCGTCATCATCTTTGTAGTGACAAAGATGACAGCGACTACATCATTACTATCTTCTTCTTTTTTTTCAATAATGGCGTCATCATTTCCTGTTATTGATGTTTTATACATTATCATCACCATCATTTTTGTATCATCAAGTGTTATTTTGAGAATCAAGATGTTGTGACATCAAATGGGCACTGCCTATTAGTTTTACTTGTACAGTAACAACTTTCTTTGTAACAATTAAAGACACAAAAAAAGAAAAAAGAATGGCATTGGATGATTATGAATACAAGATAAATAATGTGTGATACATAACGATTTTAAAAATTATGTTATTAAAAAGGAAACTAATAGAACATGTGCACGTAACAGATGTTTAGTAATAGTTTGCTGTCAATGGGATGGGTAACAGGACAATTTCAGAAAGACCTCAATGTCTAATATTCTTCTTGTGTGTGTATGTATGCATTTTCATTTCCTAGGCAAGACGAGAAAGAATTGGAGACCCTTCAGCAGTGTTGGCTTTGCCGCAGATCCTGGTGGCCAAGATGTCACTTCAGAAATCACAAGGCTCTTCCAGATCTGGTGAAGAGCAGTCCTCAGCTTGCTCTTGAAAAGGCCATAGTAGCATCTGTCCTACTAGGATCAGGTGAACTTATTTTTTTTTCTCACTTTTCCTGTTAGATATGAAAAAAAAATCACATTTGGGCTAGCATTGCTATAATGTTTGTGCAACGTATAATTAGGTGATCTAATGCTACTGACAGCTGTGTTTTAACCTGCTGCCTTTGCAAAATGTTGTCCTTGACACACCCAGGTAATGTGAGGAGTTGGTTGAGATGAGGATGTTATTGTTTTCATCCATCAAGCTTTCCATTAAATATCCATGCGGGGGGGGGGGGGGGGGGGGGGGCTGGGGGAGCTACGGGGTCTTTTTTATGCCTCCGCCATGAAGTGTCGCTGGAGGCATTATGTTTTCGGGTTGTCCGTCCGTCCGTCCTTCTGTCAGTCCGTAATCAGTTTTGTGGACAGCGTAACTTAAAAACCGTTTGAGGTATCCTAATGAAACTTGGCATGTATATGTATGAGTGGGCGAAGTTGTGCCTATCAACTTTTGGGGACACATGCTCAAGGTCAAAGGTCAAAAGGTCAAGGTCAAATGCACAAAATTTCACTATTTCCCCCATATCTATGAAATGCCTGAAGGTATTTTCTTGAAACTTAGTTTATACATGAACTATCAAATACAGATTCTCCAGAGAGAGTTTCGGGTCGTGAAGTCAAAGGTCAAGTGAAAATGTTAAAATTGTTCTTTTTTCTCCATATCTCACAAATGGTTCAAGGTATCTTCATGGAACTTAGTACATATGCATGCACTGACTGGCAGTGATTATCTAGGGAATGTAGGGGTCATGGCTTAAAGGACAGGGGGTCAAAGGTCAAGGTCAACTCCTCAAAATTTCACGACTTCCCTCTTATCTATGCAATGCCTGCAGGATTTTTATTGAAACTTAGTGTATGCACGTATTGCCCCATAGAGATTCTCTTGGAAGTTTTTTCTGCCTTAAGGTCAAAGGTCAAAAGGTCAAAGGTCAAGTGAAAGTGCTAAACTTCATTACTTCCTTAAATTTATGAAAGGGTAAAAAGTCAAGTAAAAATCCTCAAATCCCAAAATACCTGCACTCGTGACAATATAGCCATTCATCCAATTAAACCTAGTTCAAGGAAAGTGAACATTCAACACATCTATGACAAACCTGTCATTTTAATATTTTGCCAATTATGTGAAACTGTCATCACACGTTGTTAAGACATTGTACTACAGACCTATTAGGAGAACCATGCATTATGGCGGAGGCATACCAGTCGCCATAGCAACATTTCTAGTTGTTGTTTTTGTTGGTTTTAAATTTTCAATGAGACTGCAGAACTATTCTGAAAATATGATACAGTCACGAAGTGTGTCATTCCCCACATGCCTTGTACTAAAGCTCATCTCAAGAGATAGTTCCCCGTGCAGGTTTCAAAATCTGTATCAATTTCATTTTAGGTTATTCAGCCTTGCTGCAAGTAATATCAATCAATTCTTTACAAGGAAAGATGTTAGATTTTGATAAATAAAAGGCATCCTTGTTATGTGCATATGTGGATGTGTGTGTGTGTGTGTGTGTTTTCCCTTTTTGATGCATATTAAACAAATTTAGACTGCAGGTAATTAATTATAGGCCAGACAAGTGCCACCACCTTAATGCAGCCAGTCGCAACATTTGAAAGCTGAGTTTGTACATTTTTAAGCATTTTGTTTGCTAATAACATGCACAATGTCAGATGCCATACTACTGAAATCTACTGCAGTTATCATTTTCCACTAGACTGCACATTGACCCATTTTGACATTTGCTTGTTTCTTGTTCATCCATTATCCTAGATTGCTCCTTTGTGAAAGTGGTGGACAGCAAGCTTCCCAAGAAAGTCACCAGTAAGTTGGACAGACAGCGTCTTAAGAAGGCTATGACCATTCCCGTCGTTGAGCTTGACCCAGAATGAACTCTGTCTTCCAGATCCTGGGATAGGATTCACTTTCTTGCCACTTGCGAGGAAACAAATTTATTTGCAAGACAGTCAGAGCGGATAAAAATGGCTCACAGTGGAAGTGGAAACTGAGCATTACAACATGCAGCTGCACTCCCGATGCCCAGCATGGCATGAGATGAAACCTTGATCATTTTCACAGTTACCATAAAAAGTATTGGGAAATTTCATTAAAATTGTGCAGTTGCATCAGTACAGGTGACTCGCTATAATGAAGTCCACAGGACCGATAGTCTTCTTTCATTACATGGAAA
Organism: Diadema antillarum; assembly: GCF_040938485.1. NCBI lineage: Eukaryota > Metazoa > Echinodermata > Echinoidea > Diadematoida > Diadematidae > Diadema > Diadema antillarum. Next base: position 84,478 of record NW_027272823.1, read on the forward strand.
TATCATTAGAGCTAAACAAGCCATAGCTATAACATAGTTGTACATTATCAAGATAATATGTACCGGTAAATAATCATTTGGGTTCCTGAATTTTTATTTCTTTGAAATGAAATTTGTTTTAATCATGTTCGTTATAATAGGAGTGCACTGGAGTCCATCAATTTTTCTGCCCATTTTGATGCAAAATATGAGTGTTCTCAGTAGTTGTTTTTTCCCACTGTGCAGTAGTAATGCCTCTGAATCAGAGAGTGCCCCAGGCATTATATTTTAAGTTATCCATCCATTTGTCTGTCTGTCAGCCCATATGCTCCAGTTCTTGCCAGCACATTTTTGTGCTTTATGTGCTTGCTATTTCATGGTACAAGTCGACTAAGATTGATGAAATTATAAACAAGCCAAAAATTGCCTCCTTTGATACAAATGCAATGTGTTTTGAATACACCATGGGAAATTTCTAATTTTGCATCTTTAAAAGAGATTATACTCTGTCTCATTCAGTCACTTTTTTCTTGATAAAAATTTAACCACACAACAGAGTGAAATCAGCCTTGCATCAAAAGGGCACTTTTGAGGGGTCAGTCTAGCTCAATGTTACACTGTATATAATTATGCTAATTATATATTTTTTTCTTTTTTTTATGAGTGTAATATGATTCAGATTTGTAAGTCAATTTTGCAAGTGGTTAAATTTACTATGCAGAACTACATCAATGTAATGAGAAAGAAATAGTATTCATTTTCAGGGAAAACATTAGTGATTGTCCACCTTAAATATAATTATGCACTTGTATTTCGGGAAGCAGAATTTGTAAATTGAAAACACCTTGTCAAAAAGACTAGGTAAGGCAAAATAATTGTTGAGAATACAGCGTGAAATAAGGCATTGCTAGAAGGATGGAAATGCCTGTCAAAAGTAGCTGCTTGAAGTATTTACGTAGCGCAAGTTAATATGAAGAAATAGCCTAACATAGTCCTATTGTAATAGTCAGGTTTGGAGAAGAATCAAGTCTCTTTACAAAAATATGGTATTGAAGTCTTGAGCCTTTACAGTCAAAATGAATGTTAAGCCAAGAGGGCTTTGATGTGAAAGACAGCTCATCGATAATCGGTGAGAATGGTGTGCGGAGGGACTTGGTTAGCCAATAGTTCTTTAGTTTGGTAGATGTATGTATGACATGTTTATCTGGCTATTAGCTCTTTATGTGCCATGGTGGAAACCTCCAATGTGTCACATTATTCTGAGACACCAACGTATTCATGCATTGAGAAAACATTCGGTTTTTCAAACCTATATTACTTTTACAGGTTTCTGTTAAATTGTAGACGAAGTGAGCAAAGTTGAAGAGAGAAAATGCCAAGCTTTGCATTAATGTAAATTTTATGTCAAATCTATACACTGTAATTTCTTTTCTTTTGGAAGCCCAGTGGCTACATTACTGTCAATGTATGACTTGTGCACACAAAGCAGTGACATCAACTTAGAATTTGTTCGCAAGTCCACTAGGAAACACTGCCTGTTAGTCAATCACCACATAAAATGCAAGCTATAGACGAGAGGAACGGAATCATGAGGAACGCTTTCATTGCACTGTGGCATTCGCCGATTTATTGATCGGTTTGGGCAGGTTTGTGCGTTTGAGCAGAATATGCGAAGTTGGCACGGTGTCGACTGAGTTGGTCGTGCGAACGTGGCACGTAAAGAGTTAAGGATGTTACTCTTTGACATTAAATTGTCAAACATGACATCAGGGTGACTATGAAGATTGCTTGTGTTGGTATGTGTCTGCGTAGGTGCAGAATATATGGACGGAATATTTATTTTTGTGTGATTTCCATAGTATTATAATGAAATTTTGATAGAAAGTTTACAAAATAAGAAGTGTGCGTGTGTATCTTTAAGATGGAATTTCAACATAAAATGTTCCTTGGGACTGGAAATAATAGCAATGTGAAACAGGTACTCAATATGGTATGCCATTTATGTAGAAAAATTTGTTTTTTTATGTTTATACATATACATATTTATCTTCTGTATAAATATGTTTAACAGGGCGTGACACTAGTGCTTGCCCTTTTGCCAGGGGTGGGTAAGATTTTATGTGTAACAAGTGAAAAAAAAAATGGAAAAATTTACCAGTAGCTATTGGGCAATTAAAGTAGAATTCTGATTGAAAAATAGGGGAAAATAACACTCACACACACACACACACACACACACACATTCTTGCATATTGACAGTTCTTTATTACTGAGGCGAAGCTTGTGTGATTGCTACCAAATCTAGGAAGCAACAGACACGCAGTGCTACTGTACATGAGTACATGAGTAAGGAGTGGGAACATTTCATAAAAGATGCTAGGATGGCAACTCTTGCTAGAACGACAACTCCCAATAGCAACAGCCAATCAGGAAGCTGGATTCTTGTCATTACCATGACAATTGCCATTCCAGTAAGAGTTGTATCATATCAACTTTTTTTATGAAATGGGGCCCTGGGCTTTTGATGGACTGCAGCAGCATCGGGTAGGCCTACTGGTCATCTCAATACTAAAGCCAGTGCAAGAGCAGTGAGCCGAGAGAACATGAATTGCCCACTTGAGATTGAGATACAAACATATCAGGGTGGTGCCATTCAAGTGCACAGGAACCTGTGTATAATGTGTGTGCAATGCAATCGCATGGTGACTTGTCAAATATTGCCCACACAACGATTGGTAAACTGTTTTTTTTTCTTCAAATGTTACTGATAGGAAAACATGAAATTGATCATAATGGATGTTGATTTTGACATCTAATAAATGGTAATCAAATGCTATTTCATGCGTCAACTTACATTTTTGTCATCTTCCCCTTCTTCTCTGCCTCCTCCCCTTCCTCGTTGCACTGATGGTTGAATCACATTTCTTTTAGATAATTGCAGTATGATCAATTGACAAAAAAACAAAACCTTGCACCAGGATTATCAAATGACTTCGTAATCAAAATAAAATCAGGGCTCCTTCCTCTTCAGCCTTTCCCTTTAATCCTTTCTATGCCAATGACTCAATAAAATACACAGAGACATTTTAAAAAAATCATGTTGATGCCCACCCATCTGCTCAACTCCACTTTGTCGCAAAAATATTTAAATTCACAATGAGTCATAACTCTTACTACCCCCAGATTCAAGATAACAAATTTTAAATGCTATGTGAGTAATAATAAACAATAATTTGTATTGTTGAAAGGACTGGCCTCGACTAGCCTGCACACTATTGCCTGTTCTTTTTTACTTACCAACAGTGTTCTTTAACTATTGACTAGAGTATTTGACTATATGGACAATGTTTATTATGTTATTGCTTGGTGAATAGATTTCATTTCTTTTCATTTCATAAAGGCCTTAGTGGTTGAATAATATAGTTGATATTTTTAGTTATGAGTATGATAAATTACAGTGTATAAAAAAAAACCAACAATATACACACACACACACATACATACCTGAGGGAGACACAAAGAAGTGGCTAATCATAATTGATTGTAGAAATGGAAATTGCACGATTTGGACATGCTCATTATACGTGACATGCAGCTAGTGCCAAGATAAAAGCACATGAAAATTTTTGCTTCCTATGGATCCCATGTAAAACTGAATAATATTTTGTTTTTGTTTCACATGAGATTCACTTCCCCTCCCCCCCAAAAAACCAACGACAGCAACAAACAAGCAAACTAAAAGATGAAAACAAATTAATCGTAACTTGTCAAGATTCACAGAGAGGGCGCTCTTGCAATTGTTTACAACTGCTCGGGCGCGTCGTTGATGCTTCGTTTTTTACCAAGCTAAAGTACATTGTATTATGTGCGCGTATGTGTTTTAACAGGCAATAAGAACGATACGCTTGCTCGCTCGCTCGCGGCGGTCGTAAAATGTAGCTGCGTGTCGTATATTTTTGATACCGCCGAGCCTACGCTCCGCACTGCGCCGCATGTCGTATAATGTGTGTTATGCAGACTTTCTCGAGACCAAATTATTACACAACAAAACTTCACACTGCACTGTGTACGGACGTCTGGCCGTGCAGCTAGCTACCACCAGCAGACAGGTAACAGAGAGGGAAGGACTGCCCCAAATTAACCGTGAGTGTTAGCTGACAGAGTAGGAGAAGTTTAATTCTTATGGCTTTAATGCCCTGTTAGAGTTTGTGTTTCCACAAACAGGATGTAAATTTCCAACATAGGCAACAGTGGTCATTCTATGTTCAGCAACATATAAACAGTCTAATCTTGCGTGCTGTCTGATCTGTGAGTGTGAGTGTGAGTTGATGTAAATGTACACTACAGTAACTGGTGCTGTGGTAGTAAGCTGCTCTTTCCAGCAGTCATGTGAACGTGAATCGTGTATGAGCCACAGTTCGTCGGTATCAAGAACGAAATGTGCCAAGGGCAAGGCCAGGGGGAACGAAAGCCGCGATAGATAGCTTAGCTAGTTATGCGGTATGATGAAGGTCCAACATAACCCAGTGCAGTAGAGTGGGCAGTGCATCATGATGTCTTGGGTTGAGCTGAGTTGTGCAAAAACTGATACACGGTATGGTAGGTGTTCAACCCACCGACCGCGCATTATAATGGCATTGCGCGTACAGAAAGAAAATGTACGCATGGGACTACGCGCAACGGTGTTCGATTCTTCACTGGCTGGCTACGCTACAGAGTAAAATGTGGCGAAAACAACTACTAGGGTATTCCCTCTAAATTACCGAAATTTAGCAAAATCGAATAAGGTTTATCGTGTAACTACATATAACTAGGCCTACCTTTGCTGACTCGTTGTTAGATGTAGAGTATCCTTCCGTAATAAATTTGACGATTTTGACCGCAAAATTGTCACCGCCGCTTGTACGATCGTGCACACACGTTACACATACGCATGACATAAACATTTTGTCGCCCGCTACGACCGTACGAGTTGATGCAGAAACGAGAAATGAATGTGAAAAAACAAACCGACTCATCTAATTTATTTCAATTACGATGAAAAGTTTCCTAATGAAAATCAAGTCAAATTCATCAAACAGTCCTTCAAAAGTAATATCGAAGGATTCAAAATACAGTATTCATCGCATAATCGGGCATCTGATAATCGGGATCCTCGCTTAAATGATATACGCTTCCCAGAAACATTTCCAACGCACGTTATTTTCACTGGATAATCGGGCGGGGACCTCTGATAAACGGGACAATTTTTCTTCAAGCGATCTTTGATTTTGTTAATATTTTACACAAAAAATCTACCAAAATACCACAACAATATTTCAAAGATTCCGTATCAGTTGTCCTTTACAACAAACTTACAAAGCAAGCTTCGGATTGGTGTGTTTTGACCTCCGTCCATCCAGTACATGTACATGCATAGCCGCGAAAGCGCCGTGTATAAGTATCCATGCCATTGCAAAGCACATGCCTTCGCGAACATTCTTCTCCCCTACATAAGCAAAGCCATGTGCTCGCTTGCAATTCCTACTCGACTCACATCCAATAAAAAACATGCCTCGCTCATACAGCCCAGGCTGTGTGCGTTGTTTAATCTCAGTCATACACTCTGAGGGCAAAGTCCATTGTTATCGCGCGCCTTCGTATCTTGTTATCTACTGTCTTTGGTTTCAACTTTCAATACCGCTGTACACTGTGATCTGTGTGTACGTCACAATCTTCCTCAGTTGTGACTGGGCAAAAGTTACATGATTGAAATGAGGGCTATGAACAGTTACGTATTCAGTGAAATGGGGGAGAGAGTGGGAGGGAGAGCGTGAAAGATGAGAAGGGTTCAATTTATGTGCGAATACGTAACGTTTTATGAATCTAGACTATGAGCTGACATTGATTACGTGTACACGCGTGTTTAACAGAAGAATCGAACCCGGTTGCGATTACTCTACATCATTGCGAGAATGCAGGGAGAGCTGGAGGGTCGCGCCGAGGGGTAGCGTGTTGTGTATTCATGTACATGTACAGTACGTCAGTATGCATGTGTGTGTATGTGTGTGTGTGTGTGTGCACTACATGTACATGTCGTATGCCGTTAGTGTATGGTGAGTACTCATCGCGAAATCGGGCACCTCGCTTAAAGGGGCTGTTTTTGCTACTCCCAACCTGTCCCGATTATGCGATGAATACTGTATATTCAAATATTATTGGGGAAAAAATGACGGCTAGAAAAAAAACATCGGCCTGTCGAAAAAAACGCATTTAAGTGCCCTTTATACGTATTGTCAGGGTGGTTGGTTGAAATGAGCAGGGCAACTGAGTGCGGAAAAAATGACACCCCACGCGTTCGAAGCCGCCATCTAAGAGCGCGTACCTCAGATCGCATTTTCAGTGCGCGCTTGTGAATCCGGAGTATTTTCTCCACACGTGAGTAAAATTTCAGGCAAATTGTGAGATTTTTCACGTTTCTATTGATAGCAAAACGTTAGGTGTCCGGTATTATGAACACCCAACCATACTTTTAGTGTAGGCTGATACAGAAACGAGAGTAATTGCGAATGTCATTGTCAGTAAAATATTTTATCAATATCATGTTTAACGTTAGTTATGTTGGGTTACTTCTTCGATCATGATCATGTCCATCATGCTTGGGAATTCTGTTTCTATGTCCTGCCGGCCTACCTAATGGACTACGGTAGACATCTAGAGCGAGGTCTACATGCTTTGCTTTAAATAAAATCCAACATTTATGCATCATTGGAAAATAAATCTGCACTTAAAATTGTCTAGAGTTTTAGAGGATTGTCACTGAATTCATATCAAATGTCATGCCTGATGTTTGCTTTTTAGGATATTGTTTGGAATCTGGAATAAAAAGAGAGAAAACTGTCCTTGAATATGTCTAAAAATATGTATAGGGGGCCTAGAACGGCTATACTAATTCCGTCCCGTGGGAATTCGATATCGCGATAATGGCTTGCTATCGCTAAGCCAAGGCTACTATGCGTGTGTTATGCGCTCTGAGATACGAATCTTCTGCTACCAGCTCGTTCGCTAGCGCAGCGCTGCAGCCCTGCGAGAATCCGAGCCGCAGGATGTGTCCCGTTCGTGTTGCCACTGCTTTGGCCGCGCTCAACTCCGGGGGCTACAGAGCCGTGAGTTGCGTGAGCCGCTGAATTCTTTGTCCCTTGCCAGTTTGCCGTGCCAGTTTGCCGTGCCACTCTACTAGCACATACTGACAGAAAAGTCCGATTTGTCACCTCCTTGTGGTGCTCCCTGGTTGACACTAACGACAAACGGTGAAGCTACTGGTGATATAACAGTGATAGACTTAACGAGTCAGCAGTTTTGCCAGTAGTGGATAGCTCAAGATGGTATGCAGACAGCCTCAAAACGGACGGACCTCACGGAATACGACCACAGAACGGACATTGACAAAGATTTACGAATACACGAACATTGGTGTTATAAATGCTGGAACCATACGGGGGAAGACAGAAGAAATACAGTAGGTGACCTCATGCAGGAACGACAACTGAGGTGGTGGGCATAGCCGAGACAAGACTACAGGGGCAGGGAAGAAAGATAGTCCATGACAACTATGAGTTGATCTACTCAGGCAGTGAAAGAGACACAAAACACGGTGTTGGGCTCTTCTTCTACCCAGACTTCGCTGTGCACATACACGTAGAGAAGGTTCATTATATCAGTAACCGCATTATTGCATCAATTCTCAACATTGACAATTATAGGGTCTCATACATCCAAGCATATCCCCACATCAAGGATGGCCACGGGAAGAAAAAGATGAGTTCTATGAACGACTGCAAGACACACTTGACATTATACCCATTGACAGTGAAATTATTGTCATGTGTGACTTGAATGGACACGTTGGCTCCAGGCCAGTAGAAGGCGTCATTGGAAACTTTGGCGTAGGCACGAGAAATGAGGAAGGGGAGATGCTAATAGACTTCTGTGTAAGAAATAACCTCTCGGTAATGAACACTTATTTTAAGCACCAGGAGAGCCATCAGTATACATGGTACAGGTACAATTCTCGGATTGGGCAGTACGACCTGAAAACACAAATAGATTTCATTTTGTCCACCAGAAAGTCTGTCATCAAGGATGTCAAAGCCATTCCATCGGTATCCCTTGACTCAGACCATAGGCTCGTTAAAGGCAAAATGAAGATACACCTTCCAGAGAAGGAGATGTCAAAGGTACGAAAATAGGTAAAGACTGAAAATCTTAAGACATCACTACCGGAAATTCAACTCAAGCTAACAGAGGTAAGAGATACAATCAGAGGAGAGGACATTGAAGAACACTAGGGGAAATTTAAGCACTGCTTGCACGAGATCAAAGAGAAGATAGTAGGAGTAGCAACTTTTGGCAATCGCAAGAAGATGAAATTGGGCTGGTGGACAGAGGGTGTGAAGGCGGAAGTTGACAAGAAGAAGAAACTCTTCAGAATTTGGCTGAAAAACAGAACAGCAGAGAACAGAGAAGCTTTTAAATGTAAAACAGAGAAATCATGTCAACCAAGTAAAAAAGTGGGCTCGGAAGGGAATGTGGACAAGGATAGGAAAAGACCTACACCAAGATGTCAAGGGAACCAAAAAGCTATTGTACAGCATGTCAAAGGCTTACAAGACCAGGAGTGATGGTAGGTCTAAGAATACCACTGTGAAAGATAAATCAGGCATAATTATAACTTTACAAAAGAATGTGGCGAATAGATGGGCTGAATATTTTCAGGAACTACTAAATGTAAATGATGAGGAGAATCAGCAAAGGAGGAACTGTAGGGAATCCATTCCACCTGCGCCTGCTGCTTCAGACCAAGAAGACCTAATATGCATGGAGGAAATTGAAGCTGTACTGAAGCTCACAAAAAACAACAAGGCTCTAGGGCCAGACATGATCCCGATTGAAACAGTCAAGGCAGGTGGTCAGCCACTTAAAGACATGCTACTGGAACTTTTCAACCGCTCATGGGTCAGTGGCACCGTGCCAGAGGAATGGAACCAATCTCTAATCTGTCCAATATTTAAAAACAAGGGGGATCCTTTGGACTGCAAAAATTACAGGGGGATATCACTGATGAGCCGTGTTGGAAAGCTGTATGAAAGGATATTAGAGAGAAGACTGAGGAAGAAAGTAGAAGACATTCCTAATTCACCTTTTTCCTCCATAAAAACACAAATAATTGTAATCCAAATGTATTTTGCCATATATAACAGGTGACAAAATCATTTTTAATGCGAGAATGTTTTTGATTTCGAATGGATTTCAGGTGGCAGATTAACAAACGCGATGATGTACAATGCATCCTACATTAAAGTGTGTGTATAACACATGCGCTAATAATACATGGCGCGCTATGGGCGGCGAACTAATTCAGTGCCCATCATTAGTTCGTCAACCCGAGAGTGCATAGGAAATACATGCAAGTGGTGACTATAAGGTAATTGACGTTACATGTAAAACCTATGCTTTAGCCTGTGGTTGATTTTGGCAAGGGAGGTCAAACCTTGGTATTGGTTCTTAAAAGCAGATAGATAAGGGTCTAGACCTTGTGGTTCAGTCGAATGTGTATGCAGCCAGATGGCACAAGTTTCCTGCAGACACCTACCTTATCTGTGCTATCAACTCCTATTTAGCACTTATGAACCTATACCGGTACTGAAAAAGCGTACTCAATACACCTGAGATTTACTTCTACTTTGGTACTCGACAGGATCCGTCACTCTGAATGTAGTGTCGACAGCTCTGCTTTGACAATCTTCGTATCAATACTCGCTTGCCCGCTCGCACAGCCTATACCTTTTTTTGGAAGAGCCTACCAGTACCAGACCAAACCATTACTTGCACAGGTCTCTCCTTTTAATAATGCTCGAGGAAGAGGTGAAACATCTCCAGCTCCGCTAGAGGGCAGGAGCAATTTTTAGCAGCACATAGCATTTTATATGTGCCTTCATAGCAAACGTTTTGAAATACATGTGTACACTGTACATGCATGACTGCACCTCGCACCACACCAGTACGCTGATACACCACGAGGTGGCCTGTACTTTATTGAAAGAAGAAGAAGAAGAAGAAGAAGAAGAAGAAGAAGAAGAAGAAGTTGTAAATAATGTATGTCAATATCGATAACAGAAACAGACAGCTACACTGTAGATTAAATTCATGAATATATAGGTCTGAGTAACAAATATGACATAATAAATTCAAAATCGTGTTGTCGCTCCAGAAGGTGATTGCGTGGATCTCAAGTTGTAGGCCTTACATCATGTCAGTAAAACATAGAATTGTGTGTATAACTGTGTATAGTTACCTCCAAAACAGCTACAAAACTTGAATATTTCTATATTCTAACAAATTTTATGTTTTACTGACATGAAATTGATTGCTTGGACTTCAGGATGGTGTAATATTCCATGGTATAGCCAGCCCTCCCGCTGTGTCCATGGAGCAAAATTTTAATTTATAACAGCAAAGCGGGGGTTGCAAAGCGCACGTCCATCGCTGCATTGATTCAAAATTATGGACATTTTTGTATTCTTGTGTATCTCTACCTACCGGTAATTATTCTGGTTTGTGGCATTATATAGAACCAAACACTTTTGTGACCCTGGAAAATCTTCCACCCTCACTGAAGAGTCAGAAGAGATATAATAGGATCACTACTTACATTGCGACTTTGACAAATGCAACTCACTCAACACGCAGGATACCTATATCAGCTAATTGAGTGGTTTGCATCCATGGTCAAGAGTGACCAGCCAATGTGTAGGTCAGCGCATCCCTCTTTGCGGCATGGGAGTGTTTTGATTTGCGGCATGAGGCAATGGTGATATGCACGATAAGAGGCTAGCTTATAACAGCGCTTTAAGCCGATTGCACGCGTGCAGTGAATGCATGTCCAATATGCCATCTGGCACAAACCGGAACATGTGCCCTCTATTGTACCATTGTTAGCGGCCTCCCAAGAAGTCTCATGAAATCGTTCATTTTGTTAATTGCAGCGTTCACAAGCAAGAGACGCCTCTTACTCTCCCCCATCAACTCAAACTGACCTCCAAAACAGTAAAGAGGCATATATCTAGGTATGTCCATTAGACCGACTAGTACCTTGCAAACTTACCGGCTTGAGAGACTTCTTATAGAATTACCAGTTTTTCGGCTAAAGAGCGTTGAGTGTGCTTAGTCCCACTATAGAACAAAAGTGGGAGTAACTTGCATGTTAAATTGGAAGTGAGAGTATTCTTGCAGCGGATTGGGTAATTTCATCAACAAATTAAACTGCCCCTGCCACAAATACAAGTGTAGGTATCCTGCAGCAAACAGGAATAATTACCCTGTTTTTGTTTTTTTTTACCAAGCATGTTTTGACCGGCAAGATTATGTAATTTGATGCAGGAGAAAACGAATAATATTATAAACTATATGTGAGTTTGGAGATAATTTAGTGTCTATTTAGATTATTATGCGACATGGGCTTTGTTATGTAGTAGTGGTAGAGTATTCAGTTTTGGTTTACAAGCTCTTTCAGTGTTGTGGCAATCTACATTGTGTTTTTATTACTTATCAGGTTTCAGGCTGAGTAGAGTACCATGCAGAGACTGATGGATGCAGCTATAATAAATGCACTAATGTATGATAAACATAACATTCATTTCCATTGTGCTATCTGAGTAGCATTTGCAAATTCTGCTTGTTTCCATACCCTGTATATCTCTAATCCAAGGAAATGACGTCTTCATGTTAATTGATAAAGGAGCCAATTGCAAACAAGTTTTCCAGTTCAACTTAATAAATCATCTAAGCAAAGTTACAACAATGTAAATTCTTGCCTTTATGTCACAATTGCCTACAAAATGTAGTTTGAGGATGGCAAGCATGGAATTATTAAAATACCTCTTCAACTTAGCAAATATCAATAAAGCCTATTCAACTTCTGCATTTCTTGAGTAATTTTTCTCAATTGCAATATTAGCAAAAACAAACAAACAAACAAAACAATCAAAATGGATTGTTTGTTATGAATTTGACTGCTTATTAAAGACGTTTATGTTCATGTGGTAGATGTCCCACACACAGACCATCTGTTGACAACTTTCCTTTTTGTCTATCATTTAAAAGCTGGCCATGAATGTTGCCTTTGTACTGATGACATCAGTGCTTATTATAGCAGTAACTTCCTATGGGAAACATGTTTCCTCACAATGCATTAAGTTCCCATGAAAGGACATGGCACCCATGAATTCTAATACAATTCAGTTTCTGTGTAACATGTACCATTTTACGTGTACATTGTACATTTGCTCGTATCTCATCAATCAGGATTTGATCTTCAATTATTAAGATTTGTGAAATTGTAGTTTAAGAGGTATTTTATTTAAAAGTTACCTTTTAAGCGACTGAGCTGATGTCAAAATGATCTTTTGAATCATATGTGTGATGCAATACTGTAGGTAGCAGATTAAAGTCTAATGTGTAGTTAATCTGATTTAAACCAAAGTAAATATAGAATTGTTTGCTCAGACCCATTGTTTGAAAACGTTGAGGAATTACGTACTCCATGGAGATCATGGAGATTGCTGAAAACAGCAGCCAGCAAATGTTGGATCAGTCATGTAGTCATATGGGCAAATGAAATCTTGGTTGTGTATATCTCATGTGTAATGTTCAAACCTGTGCGCATGCTGTGAGGTTAAGCTTGATGACAAACTGCTACAACTGTACGCTATCTCCCTGCGCTGTGTGGCCTTACTTTGTGAGTGACAAATGTTTACTCATTCCTTGCCGGTGGTCATCTGGCAGGAAGTCTAGAGACGCTGAGGGGCAACGGGGATAGTGCAGTGCACCCTTTCTCATACCAGCCCACCCCCTTCCCCACTACCCTTCCACCACCCTACAGGAAAAATATCAGAAGAGTCTACAAAGTGTGACATTTTACTGTTATGTAAACATTAGAATTGAAAGAAAGAGAATTTGCAGTTTAGATGTACATCCGCCCGTAAATTACTAAAACAGTTTCAAGTATGTATGGATTTCAAGTTTTACCCGTCATGAAATAATGATATTGATCACAGTTTGTGAATAACAACAGGTGATGATGTCATGGCTTCACAAAACTCTTTTTTGCGTGCATTAATATCATCTAAAGATTTTTTTTTTTTTGGACATCGCTATCGCATATCTAAAAAATGAGCATGAAGTGTATGTAACATGTATTTTAGCATTACAGGCTGGATATTGTTCTTGAGTTTTAATGATTCAACAATGATGAAATGACTGTAAGAAGAGATCATTGTTGCTGGATTGTAGACAAAAAAAAAAGACGAAAAGTTGAGAATTTGATGCAGGAATATTTATAAATACATACCGTCAACCTCGCTTACCTCGACATCGGATTAGCCGAATATCACTTATGTACCTCGGGGGCAAAACGAAAGTCCCGATTGTTCCTATGGAGTTTCCATGTATTAAAACTTGCGTAGCTCGAAAAAACTAACTCGAAGTTCGGTTACCTCGAAGGGAAATCTAATGTCCCGATCTTAATTAACTTATTATTTTTTCCCAGCATGTTGCTCGAATCGAAATTGCAAACATCACTCAGCATTTCCGATTCAGCACGCGTGGACAGCGTAGACATGTCACAAATCTTTTCACACTCGATTGTAAATATTCTGAGACCAGAACAATCATGCGCCCAAAGAAATACCTGGTACACAGCTGACAAGGAAAATCCCCAACACCTAGTACCTACACACGTACACGGTATGCACACGTCCTGTGCCAATGGAGTGCTTATGATAGCACTACGCTCTGTCCCGTCATCTTCTTTTCTTTAACCACTGTGTTCTGATTTGCGATCGTGATAGGTATACCGTGCGCGTAGATTTCTTAACCTTCGTGGCGCATGTGCTGAGGTGTTGACACTTATATCTTTAGCATTAATCATGGTCCACTGTCCAAACATCAATCTCCTGCATAGTGCATTTGTAAACTTTTTTCCTTTCACGAAGTTTGTTTCATTAATTCTCCCCCGAGAACGCAAGCACTGAATACTTTTTTTTTCTGCAATGTGATTGTGAAAATAGTGTGTATGATCTGGAAGTATAGGCCCAGCATAGTAAAGAATAGAATAGACAGGGCTCCACACTAACTTTTATTTTAGGTGGCCCGATTGGGCCACCAATATCATTGATTTTCATTTTTTGGTGGTCGAAAGTAAAATCTGGTGGCACGAAAAAAAAAATCAAGAAAAACATAAGAAAAACTAAATCGGTCCCACTAAACATACAAAAATAAATATTAAGCATTATTGAAGTGATCCAAATACCCATGTCTAAAACAAATGAATAGAAAATTCAATCATCTTACCATTATTCTGAGTTCTAAGATTTAGCAAATATAGGCTTAGAGATTATTATAAAAGTTCATGCCTATTTAGGTGGTCAAAACTTAAGTTTGAAATGAGAAAGTTGAAGCATTTGCAGACATTTGTAAACATTCGACATTTGTTTTAGCATTGCAAAGAGCCAAAAGTTACCGTTATTCATTTCTTATTGTAAAAGCAATCATCCAACATTTACTAGTATTTTAGCACCTCGAGGAGACGAATATTACTGTTAATCATTTTCAAATGTAAAAGCAAACAACCGATATTCATTTTAGCATCTTATGGAGCTGAATGTTATCCTTATATTCATTTCCGAATGTGAAAGCAAACATCCGCTATTTATTTTAGCATTTAACCATTTTCTTCAGTCCCGACTAATTCGAGGTATGCGAGGTTGACTGTATATCTGAGGAATTGTGAGACAGATGGCCATCTCTCATTTGCCTGTGAATGTGATTCTGACAGATATTAGTGGTGGTGGTGGTGGTAGGGGGAGATTAAACTTTAAAGAGTGTATTGAACTTTTTAAATCTTTGTTCCATTGTAATAGAATAAGTTTACACCATTTTGTCATTTCACTTCATTTGGATTATAGGCAAAGTCAACCACAGCATGGAGTGTAATGGCCCTTGTAAGTGTGCTTCTGCGTACTAATGTGCCACATTGATATCTTTTTTTCTCACAGATCGCTAGACTGTCAAAATCATGTACTGTAAAAGTGGTTTCTTTCGCGTACAGAAACTTTCGCGGTTTCAATCGGTGCCGACTTTTTCGCGTGTGTTTAAATTCACGGTCGGTAGGCCTAATGATAGTGTTGTAACAAGCCATGAGTTCAAAACATTTTCGCGTGATGTTAAATTCGCGGTTCAACCTCAAAGCGCGAAAAGCGTGCAAATAAAACCACCGCGAAAGAAACCACTTTTACAGTACAAAGTAGGATTGAGGTCAATACTGGCTATCTGAAACTACTGTGACTATGTTAACAGCCAGATTAAAGACATTCAAGGACAATTCACATAGCAACCTGTATGAATGTAACTTTTGTTTCACTGATGAGGAATGTATGAAACTTCTGATAATGCATGTGTGACCAATAGCTGCCAATAATACTATATACTGTATATTATCTGAGGATGAAATTGGATGATGTTCAGGACTCCCCCCCCCCCCCCCCCCAAAAAAAAAAAGAAAAAAAAAGGACCTTTTGCTGTGGGTTATTAACATATCTGTTTTCCAGAAAATGTTTTGAAACACACCATGTTTTCTTTCTGAATCTAGCAATTAGATAACCTTCCAACAATATCAGGTGTTAGAAACCAGCAAGAAGAAAACATCTTTGCCCCCTTTCCAACAAACCTGTACTTTGATACTGAAAGCCCTGAAGATGATGGCTGTGTTTGCCTATGACTTATGAGTAGAATTTCTTATGCATTAATAAAAGAAAAAAGAGAGAAGATAATTGAGTTTAGTATTTTATCAGAAAGATTAATACATGACATAGTGAATATGTGACACTCATACTGACAACAGCAAAATTTTATCATGGAATCATTAATTAAAGATTTTTGCACTTATGTGGTAGGCTCGTTTCTAAATGAAAATAGAAACAGATTAATGTTTTCCAGCTGTAGGCTTGTTTTAGCTGTTTGCATAATGAACATTTTGTGTTGATTATTGAAGGTTAAGATAAACAGTTAGGAGGGCAATGGCGTCCAGGGCTGCACACCAACCCATTTTTCTACTGGTCGGACTTTTCTGTTGGACCAGTTGGTGCCCTTTTTTTCCAGCTTTTACCGGTCCTTTCATGAAAAAGTTACTGGTCCGACAGTGATCTTTACTTGTCAGGGGCCGTCGGACCTGAACCAGTGTGCAGCATTGCCAAAACCCAAATATAAATGTGGATTGAGTTAAAGCTGTTTAGTCAAACACATTAAGTGAAAGTTTGAGGAAAATGGGACAATCCGTTATAAAGTTAGGAATGTTAAAGTTTGGGTACATCCTTTACTGTACAAGGAGCCTACTACACTGTATGATGTAATTATGGACAGACAATATAAAGAAAATATTCAGGAGATGTCCCACAAAGTTTAATTTTTAATGAAAAGTACACATTCCATTGACTTGTTACTAACATAATATGTAACTTTGATGGGAAATCAAGATCACTATGACAGGTTCAAAAAGTCTTGGAGCTTAAAGGGGAGGGCTAGCAACTGATCAGTGGGAATCAGTGGAAATGCTGGGAGATGATTGTTGCAATCCTTATGGGATTCATTCAAGAGTTCATTGTATATCTATTGTTGTATGAAAATGATTTGCTTCAGAACGGTCTGATATTCAAGTAATGTGCAGATTAATGCTCCGTCACTGACCAGGGACGCTAACCTGGAAGCATTAAACTGCACATTACTTGAATATGAGACCATTCTGAAGCAAATCATTTTCACACAACAATAGATATACAATGAACTCTTGAATGAATCCCATAAGGATTGCAACAATCATCTCCCAGCATTTCCACTGATTCTCACTGATCAGTTACTAGCCTTCCCCTTAAATAGTAATAATAATAATTGAAATGGGATGGGAACACATTTATACACTTGGGAAAGAGGGAACATGGTGGGTAAAAAAATCTTGTCCAAGGACGTAGGCACTGGGCGGGAATTGAACTCGGGTCCCCAATTGAGAGTGGGGAGTCTTTTCCACTATGCTACAGAGCCAGTAGTACCTACATGTTGTACCGTTAGTCATTCAGAAAGTTTTGAGTAATGTGGCTTGAATCAAGAACTTGAGCACAGATTTTATTTGCATACAATCCACACAGTCCAAAAGGGCACCAGGGTTGACATGTTGGTTTACCTTCGTTACTGCCATTGTGGCTACCCGACTAATCTAAGTACAGTAGTGTTCTAGCCTCCTTCATAAGAAGGTACAGGATGTGTTGATGTGATCCCTGGCCTTAATGCACATGGTTTAAATTTGTGGAGTGCAAGGACCCCAGGTTGTGCTGAGTGGACTACATTGTGAGTTTGGTTTCCTCCTTTCAAGATTGATTTTTAGTAAAAGATTTACATGACCAATAAAGAAGCATGCAATCACTAACTGCCTACACTGTATATTACTAATGAGACTGAACTCATGTGCTGCATCAAACAAAATTCAAAGTTAACACACAAAAAAAAGAAAATAAAATAAAAAGATAGTAACTTGGACCTGATGTGATATTGGCTAGGAATAAGGGTTTGTCGATGGAAGTAAATACAAAATCTGATGAGACGTCTGTCAATTTAAGTGGATGTAATTAGATGATCTATTTGTAATTCTAGCCCAAGTGAAAGTACATAATGTGCAGGAAAGGTAAAGATTTTCTGAAATTGAATAGAATAATGTACGAGCTGAAATTTTCGTGATGGTTTTATTTTCGCGAATTTCGCGAATCTCCTTTGAACCGAGAAAATAACAACACGCGAAAATAACAACACGCAAATAACTAAGTTCAGTTGGACCCTTGCAACCGCGAAATTAACAACACGCGAAAATGTCCTCCAAGTAGCAATTCGCGAAAATATCTGTACGCGAAAATTTCAGCTCGTACAGTAGAAGAGGAGAGGATGTGATGAGATGGTAGCTTCCAGTCCACTCCATAGCTGTTACCAGGGGACCATTTCATAAAGCCGATTGTCATTATTGCCAAGGTTTAGTTACCAAAATTGTAACTGCACCAGCGACCCCAACCCGTACCGAGTTGGGGTCGCATGGCAGCCCTAATAATGCTATCGAAGAATCGCCTGATATGGCTTAGCATTTTGGTGACCAGAGACCAAAATACAGGGTTTTACACTGAAAATCATAGCTGTACTGTTAGATAAGATACTTACAATCAAAGCCACCGTAATCAATTTACAATACGATCTGTGTTAAGAGCCCAGTGAAAGATTTTATCTGAGGGTATAGTCTTTCCGCACTCCGTATCGTAGTACAACTTACACAGCGCGTGCGCCAACAGCCTTGCTGTCGATCTGGTATGGATAAAACGTGGCATATATTATAATGCACAATGTATGCGTGTGGAAAAAAAAAAAGGACGGCTTGCTGAGAACTGAAATGAATATTCATTCGCGCATGCGCAGATCATTTTATTTACGTGACATGTTCAAAATGGCGATTCGCATCTTGCGGAGATGGTCTCAAAGATGATGACGATTAATTTTGTTTTCGGAGGTAATGGTGAGTGATACATAGTTGCCTGTAATATTCAACAATGTGGTATTACAACATGTGGCTTTTCATTGCGAATCCAATGTGTTGTTTTGAACATGAGTTGTTTACTGAATTGCATACATCGCAGTGCACTTGATTACCTCACTAAATTGCATACAAGTCTTCGGGGCGATGTTACTGATCAGAGCGCCCGTGCTGGGGTACCAAAGTTGCAACTAATTTCCACACCATGTTTAAGTCTTGAAAGTAAAGTTGACCTTATTCGAGTAGAAGCTTGAGCATCAAATTCCAAAACGAGATCCACAAGTTGAAAGCTGCGTAAAATGTGAAACATTCTTTAATTTGTGTCACGCATAGCTAATGAAGCTCAGATGGTAATGAAGTTAATTAAAGAGGACCTGTGCTTCTAATAGCTGTGCCTCTACTGGTATACCAGTATCTACCAGCATATCCTACCCATCTGGAGGATTTCTGTTTGAGAACATGATACACCCCTCCTCATCTGTGTAGTGTGTTGAACCGCAACTCGAAGACATAGAAGATGTTGGGGTTTTGTGGAAGAAGGTAATCCTGGTGAGTCTTTATGACAAGATTTATATCTTTCACACATTCCATTTTTTTTTTTTGCGAGAAGGGAATTATACAACTGAGCAACATTGCAACAAGAGTTGCTATCATAGCAATTCTCTATAAAATGGAGCCTAGATTTGTTGAAATGTTACAAATCCTTCTTGGTTTGTGGTTACTTTTAGTGAGGATGTTTTTATCCTTTTGGGTAAACGTACAGTCAAGTAGAAGCTGTTCAGCTACCCTAAAAGTGGCAATTTTTGCACAAGTAATTTTTCGGACGTGGAAGGGAAAGATGAATTTTGTGCATTTTTTATTTCATTGAATCAAAATATGAAATAGCATTACTTGTAAAAGGCACACAATTTGTGCTTTCATTTTCGCGCTTGTTTCATGTCTCACAAATTGAGCGAAAATATCCACTTTTACAGTATGTTCCACTGTAAATTGTTGTATGAATACAATTGTATGTACGTTGTATGTGGCCTCCTTACCCCCTCCTACCAGCACGACTGCCACCATTCTTGAATTCTCATTTTTTTTTGTGGTACATACATGTGTAGCTCCTACGCAGTCTCGCCGCCCCCCCCCCACAACTACCATCATTCGTGAATTCTCATTTTATATGTTGTACTGGGGTTCATACATGTTTTAATGTATGCACTCCACCCCACCCCCCCCCCTCCCCCCACTACAACTACCACCATTCTTGAATTTTATGTTGTATAAGTTGGTCCTACATGTATGTGGTCCCTCCCCCCCCCCCCCAGCCACCTAGTACCACCATTCATGAATTCTCATTTTATGTTGTACCTGCATACATGTATGCGATCTTCCCCCCCCCCCCACCATGACTACCACCATTCTTGAATTCTCAGAACTTTGTTCAATGAGCAAGTGATTCTTAATGCTTTGCACTCTCAAGATTGTAATGTAAGTCTTTACCTGAAAAGAATGTGCACTCATGAGGTGTCATCACTATCAGTCCCAGAGGTTATACAAACTTTCACCAAGGAGGTACCCCCTTGTTTTCACTAGCTGTCCTTTTCCATTGTACTGGCAGTGAACGCAGTAGCCTAACAGAGTTTACGTATGGGTACTGCACATTACTGTTTCTTGACACATTGGATGTAATGATATAGTATTCCTCTGTTTTCTATCCATTGTAATTGTAGAATGTAAGAGCATTTGATACACAGTTATTACAGCAGCTTCTCTGCTTTAGGAGACCTTTTATGTTTTCCAAGTCGTTCAGCTGTAGGCAAACATACACCTTTGTAGGCCCTACATTATAAGTGAATGGGCTGCCAACTTGTAGCCTTGGTGTGCAGTGGAGGAAGGAGTGAAATGCGGATTTAGCGGTATCTACGTAGAAGACAAAAACTGAGTTTCAAAGGGTCTCAGTCCTGATGGGCGTTATGCAGCGTTGGGGGAATGTGCATGCATTCTTATATCACATATCCAAGGTACACAGTACTGAGGTGTATAGTGTACATGTGTCACACTCTAGAACTGTTAGTATGAGTATTTAATTTTGGTGCAATAGGCCTACAAAGTATTGTGTCATTGGCAAGAAGTTGTATGAGTTCTTCTTGGAGAATATGCATTTTGTGCCTTCGCAATGCTTGCTATGATTTTTTTTCACCCTGCAACAATGTGTAATGAAGTTTAGCAGTTAATGACTTTTAACCTTGTTAAAGAGGGGCCATGTTGACTTGTGTTAAAACCATATTGTTTAAATCAACTCGATTGCAGTCCATGATACAGTATAGGAAATAAGACAACAGAGACTCCAACTCTCCCGTTTTCGATGGGAGATCTCCCGCCGAAAGTCCATTCTTGCAAAATCTCCCGTTCTCCCGCTTGAGATTTGATTTCTCCCGCCCTGGCTCTGTGTCTCCCAGTCAGATGTCAGAAAGCGTGTACTCCCATTCACTCTCAAAATAACCGCTCAATTTCATGATTTCATTCAGAATCAGCAAATGGTATCTAATCCAGGGTGATGTGAAAATAAATAAAAACTCCAAACGTGACTTTGTCATCTAGGAGATTGTCAGGTGTTGCATTTTCATAAACTTATTTCTTCTTCAAATGTGGAGCATGAAAGCTTATTGACTCTGCATCTTGATGTTAAATTTCTACAGTTTACAGAGAGAAGTATTGGTTTCTTCCAGTTTATCTACCAGGGATGATAGTTTGATGTACACTGTGTAGTTGAGGTCAAAGTACACAAATCACTAACCCAGGAAGTGTGGGTGGAGTTAGAAAAAACACTACCATAGATGCTCCTGTTAGAATTTTTCATCATGCATTGGGCCTGTGAGATTACCAACAATGTGGTATCTGGTATGCATGTTTTTGTTTTCACTTGGGATTTTTTTTTTTTTTTAATGCCAGTTTCGTTCTATTGTGATTTCTGTTTCTTGATTTTTAGATTTTTATCTTTTTGTTGTCATCTTGATCACATAAATTTGTTATTGGACATGAATTTTGTCAAAAAGTTGTAAGACATACTTAATCCGGAAAAAGAAAAATAGGTACTGACATTTAGTGAAGTAGATAGAATGACAGAAATACATAATGTATGAAGGTCTGAGCAATTTGGATTAATATAGGAAAAATGATGACAGAACTTAAACATGTGCGGCAGAAAGAAATGATAAATAAATAGAAAAAGATTTGTTTGTCTCTTTTGAATTTAATATATATCAAAGAATATGCAGAAGTAAATGTCTTCCAGTCATCTTGCAGTGATATTGTATGAAGCCTGTTCCGTGTAGACCACCTCTCTCTCTCTCTCTGTCTGTTGTCTGTTGTCTGTGTGTAATCTCTCTCTCTCTCTCTGTTATTAAATGCTTTGAAATGTTACAATGCTGTGCTCAAGAGGGCTATGACCATGAACAGTACAATTTGTAAAAGATGAAATATTAAAAAACTTCCACATGATTGAAAGGGAATTTTGCAAAATGAAGGTATACATGTATATGCCCAGAGGAACATCCATAGTCCAATATTTCAGGGAATTTCAGTGGGGAATTCCCTGACTGAATGTGATTTCATGTTAAGCTCAGGTGGGATAAAATTTGACAGTTTTGTGTAACATTTTGCAAATAACAGGATTTGTAAGAATGCAGCTAATTTTGTTTGCTGCTTTCACTATATCCACATTTCTCTTTGGGTTTTGGTATCCTTAACCAATGCTCAGTTTTCAGACAAGTCGATCATTTTTCTACTATCCTATCAATATCTATACTACCATACAGAGAAAGTTTTTATGAATGACAAGGCAGTGTAATTATAGAGTGCAAATTACCTGTGTGTGATGCATCACACTAGAACCATGCACACATGACCTGCTGTACATACTGGTAGCTGAAGAAAAAGGAAAGCCAATACATGGATGGCCATGAAAACATGAGTGTCATAGACCGATGATTTATTGCTGTACATTGGCAGTCATCCAGTACAACTATGTTTGCATAATACACATCCAATTTAATCATCCGATTGCACTTCTTTATAGTACAGGGTATGTTGTCATGTTTTGTTTCATTTATTTCTTGGGGGATGGGGCAAGGGAGAGAAGGTATTGATGGGGTTAAAGGACACTTGGGAAGCTGTAAAAATACTCTTGGTTTTTTTTTTCAGAAATACAGATACAGATGCTTGGATCTCCTACAAAACATGTAATGATTACGATCTGCAATGTATTACTGCTTAATTTAAAGGTGTAATTATGCTCATGCTCAGACTTGTATATTCATGTATATTTCTTGCTATTCATTTTTTCTTTGTTGTAGTTGTTTTTTGTGACCTTGGTATTGTATTTGCTAAGTATTATCTGGTGAAGTAGGAACAGGAAGTACTCTCATTAAGAAAAAATGGGCGAGAGGAGAGGGTTTAAAGAGCAGATTTTTTTGAATTATTATTATTTTTTTAACAGTCAGGGTATCCGACTGTACTCGTGTGTATGGGTAACTTTTTGTAAACTGACCCATGCTTTTCCACAGTGTTTACTCATAGAGTGTTCTCTGCCCTCTGACTTGCAGTCATGATAGTGTGCTAGAGTATTTATATGATCTGAAGTCATGGATCATAAATCTGTTTAAAAAAATATTGTGACACCACAAAGGATGATTGTTTAGGAAAAAATGGAAAGAATTCTAAAAACATGGTAAGTGTATTGTTGTTATAACTTCATATTGAGTACACCATAACTAGAGCATGGCAACAGTGAGCATGTTTTAAATGCAAACTTGTACTTGTATGTTTTCTCTTTTAAGTTTATTTCACTTACATTACATACAATGTAGTACTGTGACCCAATAGCTGGGATAGATATGCTGTGCCTATGGTTTCATACACACATACAATATACTGGAAACAGTTGGCATCAATCTTCGTATACTTTGATGACTACCAGTAAGGCCAAGTAAAAAAAGAAACCAGTTTCTCGTCCTCGCGCGCATCGATTTTGGCCGCCGCATCGATTTTTTTACTATTTACTATTTTCAAAATGGCGCTGAAAATACCAAGAAATTCATAATTCTCGTCCCAGCCCGCTCCCCGCCCGCATCGATTTTCAGTTGCCGCATCGACTTTTTTTATATTTACTATTTTTTCGGCCGCCGAAAAAAAAAAAATCGACAATTCACCTACCTACCAATCGTGATGTCTCATTTCTAATTACGCCTTACGCGTCCTCTACTTAGCTGTAGCTTCTGTAGTGCGTATGTAATAACGCATGCATTTCACACTGCGAGCTCGGCAAGACGGAATGACCCACAAAGCAGTCGAACTGTAGTTGGATGGGCACGGGCGCCCGCGGGCGGGCCTGGGCTAGTTGTGATGTACAGCGCACTTGGTACGTCGTGAACGCGATGGCGGCAACGTTTTTGCGATTAATCGCTGATATTCCACGCATATTTCGCGCATTGTTCGTATTTTTCCCCGTTTCTCATATTTCAAGCGGATGAATTGTACTGTACAAATGCTTGTGAGGATTGTATCGAGTTTGTATACATTTTCATGTCATTGTGACTATGTGCATGTGTGTGCAGTGTCGGAAGGTTACGGTGCCGGTGCAGTGGCCGTGCCGCACCGTATTGGCAAAGTGTGCGTGTCTATAAAGCTGTCAAGGGTCGGTCACCGGTACCATCCCCTGGTCTGTCAGCATGAACACATTCGAATGTGTAGAAGCCCGTACACTCTGCTCTGTAACGTTGCATCTGACGGCGATGTATTATTCTATTTTGAAGAGAAAATGAATGCGTTTTTCCAGCAAATGTAGAATTATCAAATGGGTGTATCTACAAAATATATAACTTTTCCACGGATTCTGGTTTGTCTCGTACTTCTGCGGGATACTTTTCTTTACGATGTAAATTCACGAACACGGCCGTGAGTCGTATCATCTGTAGTGTGCTATACAACATTCATCATCCAAATGATGAGTGATTATCAAATGTCTTTTTAGAACATGAAGAAACATCTTTAAATGTTTAATGCTATAATGCCATATCAGTATCATTTTGACATCCATGTGCAATTGTACAAGCCAGTTTCCCGTTGAATATGCTACAATTAAACTGTGAAGAAATGCAGATACATACCAGCTGTGTGGACACAAAAAGTTAGTCACAAACACCAATGATGAATAAAGCAGTGTTTTGAATATCATGGAATTTATTTCAGTCGTACATTCTTTGTTGAAAGACATGTTTTATACCTGTTTCATTTAATAGCACAATACATCAGAATTGCAAGTACACTGGTATCAGAAATGCCATTACAACACTAAATACCAGTATTAAGATGGTCGTTTTCCCTTGACATCTGTAGTGGAAAGAAAAAGCAAATGTATTTCTGCATGCATGAAGTTTCATTTCAAGTATGGTACATAATCTACTTGTTTGAAAATGCACAGAGTGCAGGCAAGACATACACTTGGGACATGGTCTCTCATAACACAGCTACCAGAGTGATATTTCATTTCATAAATTGGATATATAGAAATAGTATAAAGCCCTCTCTCGTTACCTTTCTCAGAATTACCGGACCGAGAAACACATATTACTTTCATTTTGACAATCCTCGAAAAAATAGTAAGATATCAAATAGTAAGGACCTCCCTCATCGTCTTGCTCAAAAAACCCGGACGAGAAACTACTATCTTTTTTTACTTGGCCTAATGTGCTGGTACATGTACACTCAGACCCAGAAGTCAGTAGTGTGTAGTGGAATGTACCAAGTCTCATCAGTCATGAGCCTAGCAGGCAGATGGACAGTTCTGGCAGTGCAGTGTTGCCTTCTGTTAGTGCAAATCATGGTAACTGATCTATTTGTAGACCCAGTGATCTGATGGGAATATAGGAATGACTTTCTTTTCTCTTCCCCCTTTTTTATATACTAGATCATTCAGGCTTTGTTATGTTATGATGTAGAATATGAAAAATGCATTTTTGTAAGAATGTTTTGAGAGCACATCTGTTCTCCAGACATTTTCATTTGTATTTTTAGATGATTATTTGACCAGTGTTGGTCTTTTATCTTGTTCTTTATTGAAGCATACCACACCTGTATTCTCAACAATTATACAGTAATCTAATTGAAAGGATTAGATAGGAAAACATTCAGTATTGGTGATTTGAATTAGAAATGTTTGTGCCAAGATTGAACTTCAAGCATACATTAAGGGATACAAATACATACCATGCAAAAACATTGTTGGATATCTTTTCTCCCCGAGATTTTGTCTATTTTCAATAGAATGTCTTGAAGTATGGTTGAAATGCATGCTTTGAACAGCTCATTGTTACACAATCTCACATTGACACATTTATGATGTTTTTTAAAGGATCATAAATCGTAGTATTGGTACTGTAATATGCACGTAAGAAAAATATTACGTAGATCCACTTCGCTAACTGTGCATATTGTATGTATTATCAGTTTGTTCAGGAATTGACAAACTTCACAAGCGATTCAATTGCTGCACAGTACCGTGTTGTCGTAAAATGCCACTTTTAATCAATGAAGATTGAATGTAGTATAATGTGGAATCTGATGTAACAATGTATGTAAGCTATTTTCGGGAGAAAATGGAAGAAATCAAATCATTGGAAAACTTTTTCCATTTGTTCGGAAAAATGCCTCACACAAAGTGTTCTATGCTGAGATGCAAATCGCGCAGTCTTCAATAGATGTTGTGCCTTTAGAGGGGAAACAAAACTTACAGTAAAGCATAGCTGTAGCATGTTCACAGGCATGAACATTGAAGTTCAGATTGTCTGATTGTTCCTAAGATAGTGCCAAGTTCTATTTGAGCCGTGACTTTGTTCCATGATGCTTTTGGGTAATTGAACTGAACATGGTGTAAAGCAATGGCTCTGTCATTAATTCTTATTGTGAAAGTAAGAAGTTAAAAAAGAAATCAAAGTGATTGAAGGATAGTTAAGACATGATATAAAGTTTCATGCTAAGTTTTGCTCATGTGAATTTTTGTTTCAGGATGCCAAGATAACTGCTAGTGTGACAGCATTATTGACCCTTGACCTTTCTCCCTTGGGATGTCACTAATGGGACCATGTAGGCATGGCTTCTTCCTCTGACGAAGGAGAGTCTTCAACACCATCCTCCCCAAACTACACCCAGCTCTCTGGATACCAGGTATGTGTGCTGGTGGCTTAGTTTCCACTTTAGCTGCTGTAGTAAATTTCTATTTCTTTCTTGGTGTGTTACTTTTTGTTTTTTGACAATGACATCATCTCAAATCACATATTAACCAATGAAACCAAACCTGACAAATGTAGACATTTCCACATGTTGGCTTAAGAAATGAGAAAGAAATAGAAATGAGAGAGAGAGAGAAATACTGTCACATGATACTTAGCCCTGCATGATCACTAGAAACCACTTAAGAACTTCATTGCATCCAGTTAGTTAGAATTTTGTAGTTCATGTCATTGTTTTTGTAACATTAATGCTGTCTGCATTCTTGTTAGAAAGTGGACCATATTGAATGAATTGA
The DNA here is from genome assembly GCF_040938485.1 of Diadema antillarum. Classification (NCBI taxonomy): domain Eukaryota; kingdom Metazoa; phylum Echinodermata; class Echinoidea; order Diadematoida; family Diadematidae; genus Diadema; species Diadema antillarum. The sequence goes on from NW_027272823.1 coordinate 111,684, forward strand.
TCCAGGCATTTTAAATGTGGTATGGTTGTTTAAATCATATACTGTATACGCTGAATATTTTGCAAGGTTTTTATTTTCGCAAATTTCGAGAGTCGGGTACTATTCACGAAATTAAAGACATGCGAAAATAATGACTCTGATCCCGATATGAATGTGACGCACATGTACATTTCTCCGTTCAGTACAGTACTCCATGATCGCGAATTTAACCACTCGCGAAATTGTCGGGAAGTTCCGATTCGCAAAAATTTAGACTCGCTAAATATATGGCATATACAGTAGTCCAAGAGTAGTTATGATCTAAATCCATGGCAGGGATTGCACTGTATGCTTTCTGGGGAAGAGGAGTGATTTAGAATAATTTTCCTGGAATTTGTGTTATTTTGAAAAGAGGTTGCCACTGCATGTGTGCCCTCTTCAGCTTGGCATTCATGAATCACTTTGGCTTTACTGCCTCCTGGACAGCTGTGTGGACTTGCATTGATGTGCTTTTGTATGTAATACGCAGGCAGACTTTGCCCTCTTTCTCCTTTCAAGGAACTCTAAAGATACGGGGCAAACTGAAGGGACCCTTATTTGGCTCTTTCCTCAACCTCATGAACGTCGCCTCTATCTCCTCTGTCATCAAACTTTGACCCAGTACCAAGGGCTGAAACAGCCAAGTTGTGCACACATTTTCTTTGGAGCACATTTTTATTTTTTGCCAAATGCAATTTGAGGTGCTCACTAGATTGGATCTTAGGTCCTGCCCTGATCTATCAATGTCGGTGTGTGACCCATGCAGTGTGGAGTATCTGCCTGGTTAATCATGTACCTGGTACGCTGAATGCTGCTGAAGCAGTTTCAGACATGTTGAGGGATTACATCGCACTTCATGGCTATTTCAAAGCCCGAGAGTTGTGATGGAAACCAGTAGTGTGTTTTGAATACCTGGTAGGCGTGGAACTAAAGCATGAAGCACCTGGTGGTGAGCGTTTGTTTCATAATATCCTATTTTCATCTTGTGACAGCGTCATGTATTGCTTGTTGACTCAATCATTTCTCAGTTTAGAACACCAATAAAAATATGTCTTCTAGTTTTCTTCTAGTTCATTACCAGAACAGAAATGCTGCCTCTTTTGAGTGGGCAAACATATAAAATAAATATCATACTTTGACTAAGTTTTGCCTCATGCGACAGGCAAGGGTTGACATGCGTTAGTGTGGACGCACTCTGTGATAGACTCCATCCAATCTTAATTAATGCTAATAAATTGCAACTGCAAATAACCTAAATTGAAGTGACGATAAGGCTTGGAGATTCAAAAAGGCAACTTTTGTTCTTCATAGATTCAATTAAATGAACACGAAAAGAAAACTCAGCATGCACTGTGTTGCACATAAAGCTTCGGGTATTACCAGGAGCACCATGAGGAATTTAGTCATGTGTTGGTCTGTTGGTCTCAGCTGACCTGTCTTTACATGCTTTAATGTTGTCTATTGGAACTTGGACTTAAAGAGGATATCCACCCCCAAAATAAATAAATTCCAAAAGAAAGAGAAAAAAATCCCTACAACGTTCCAAAAATGACAAAAATCGGATGAGAAAAGGAAAGATATGGCATTTTGAAATTTCACATTTTTTGGAAAACATTTCTCGACCAGTCCTTATGAATATTCAAATGAGCGAGTTGATGATGTCATGCCCTCACCATTTTTCATGTATGTCATGCATGAAATTCAGAAAAAAAAATATTTTTAGCTAATACAGATAAAGCATATTCCCATACCAAAATAAAGCAGCTTTAACATTTGTCCTTTTTTATTTTGGGTGGTTTAAGGCAAGTTTTATATTTATACAGCTGAAATATAAGATTTTTGTCATTTCTGTATATGAAATGAATAAGAAATTGTGAGAGCATGACATCATTAACTTGCTGATCTGAATATTCACAACAACAGGTTAAGAAGTGTTTTCAGAAAAAAAAAAAGATTTAAAAATGTAATACTTTATTTTTTATGCAGTTTTAATCATTTTTTTTCCCACTGTTCTGCAGGAAGTTTTTTTTTTGTTTCTCTCTTTTCTATGAAATTGATACAGTTTTGGAGTGGATTTCTTCGTTAAGACACTAGTGTGACTCAACTTCTCAGAATGGCGCAAAACCAATAAAGATATGGTATCCATGCTTGTTTAGATGTGCCATAGGCTTTTATGCTCAAACCCCAAGGACATCCTGTAGGATTAAACACACCAGCATGCATCACTGTTATGACTACACTGTATGGTGTGCACTGAATGATGCAGGGACTGACATTGTATGGTTTCTTTTATTGTTGTAAATATTATTTGTGGATCTTTATTTATTTATCCAAAAACGCTTACTGATTTTCATGCTTTTACATGAATAGTATGACAGTTTTGCATTGATTTGATTGCTTGGCATGACAACTTAATCACCTTTCCTGTTAATCTTTATTTTTGAGCAGACTGGGTCTCCCACCCATGCTTTGGTGAAGGCAGAGTATGAGGGCAGCCCTGGCTGCAGCAGTGACAGCGTCTGCTCCCCGGACGCCAATGGCTCCGCTGGCGCAGCCGCCCTGCAGAATGGCTTCAACACCAACATGCTGGATGACATGGCAAAGGTAGCCCTCGGCGAAGGAGCGGAGCAGAGCGGGAATCCTCGCCTCTGCGCCGTGTGCTCAGACCTGGCGTCCGGCTACCACTATGGTATCGCCTCATGCGAAGCCTGCAAAGCGTTCTTCAAGAGGACAGTTCAAGGTGGGTGCCTTCCAGATATTGTATGTAGTAAGTCAGTACTCATCCCTTGGATCTCCCCCTTTCCAACTTTCTTATGGTCTCTAGTGCGTGCATGGAAATCAACTTGTCTTCATGGACATCTATTCATAGGAACAGTATTGCATCTTTTTGGTGATCATCTTTTGAGGAATATTTGTTCGCAGGATGAGCAGTTAAGGTTGAATCAGTTGCAATTCTCCAAGACATTTATGGAGATATGAACACGGAGGATAGTGAATTTAATTCAGAATCATGCAAATGGCCGAGATCTTCACTTTAAAATTGATGGGAGAGGAGGAGCCATTGTGGCTCTGAGGATAATGCTTCAAACTCTTAATCATGAGGTCCCTGGTTCAAGTCTGCTTAGAGCAGTGATAGTGCCCTTGGTTGAGGCACTTTATTCTCATTGCCTAGTCCTTTCAATGGACTTAAATCTGTCGGTCCCAGGTAGCTTGCTAATAAGCATTTAAGGGGATTCTTAATGGTCATGTTAAGGCCACCTCACTGACTGACTTTGGATCTGAAATAAACAAGCATATTTATTCTGAGGCAATTATGATTTATTTCAGATCCAAAGTCGGTCAGTCGTGCGACCGAAAGTCTTATAATTTGCGGTGGCCTGTAGATAAAGCCAACTTAACAAGTAATGAGTTCTGAGTGAGATACAATCCTACGGGAGAGATGTGTGCTTTCATTTTTGAGAATGGCATGTTAAAAGTAAAGTATATGTACTGGTGTGATGTATGAGTCCTATGCACTTTTTAACGGCGTGCCCAGTGTCACCTCATGAACAACATCCTGTCGCCCAAACTGAACAAAGATAAAACAGCTCCTATCAGTATTGTCTGAAGTGATAGAGTCTCTGTTTTAAAGGTGCTGTGTAGCTTCTAGAATAGGCAAGGTGCTATTTCTTTATAGCTTTAACAGTACTTTTTAAGCCAAAATGTCCAAATACACATAGGGATTGTATAAAGATGAAAAAAGGAGAACTGAGAAAAACAAAATGCAAGGCAGTGAGATCATATAGTGTTATCTAGAGCTACCAACAGTAATTTTGGAATCATGGAATGGCTGAATGCAAATAAGGGGTACACAGTATTTTACATAGAGGTTACCCGTTATAATGGTTTGGTTGTGGTTTTGGTTTTGGTTGTGCTCCCTACAAGGTATTGAGGTAATTGCAGCTGCATTTTGAACTCTTCTCCAAGAGGCAAAGACAAATTTGATTGAAATCATCTGGGCTTGCCAGAGAGGGCTCCTGCCTTTAAGACACATGCTATGCTTACTGATATAGAGAAACAGGGTAATTTCCAGTTTGCTGGGACTATTACATGTTCAAAGGTCAGGTGAAATCTGTGCAAATTGAGTTTGGGTAACAAAAAACATGCAGTACAATGGCAAAGCTTAGGTAAATGTTTAGGGTTAGATAACAAACGTTTGGCTTTCATTTTCAGTCAAACACTTTCACATCTCTGTTTGTGTCAACGGACTGACATGATTGCTGGTCAACACAAACAACCTCAACCAGTGGGGTTGTTATCACAATAGCAAATCAGAAAGTATCCAAGAAGAAATGATACAGTACTATGACTCTCTGCAGATGTATGTGCTGTAACAGGTGCATAGATACAGAGGCAAGAGAGACTTACCACATGTAGACTGCATCACAAAGCGATAGCCTTAGTCATATAATTTGTGCCTCTTGTTTAACTTTGAGTAATGGTTGTTCATCATTCAGTACATGATTGTTTGCTCATTTCTGCTTCCCTCGATGGTATGTAAGTATTTGTGTGTGTGTTTGTGCATATGTGTGTGTGTGTATGTATGGCAGAAGACAAGGTCTTTCACTGCAGCTAATTGAAACACATTTCGTAATTCCTTGCGAAAGATAAAAGTGTTTGTTATCAATTTTGTTTGTGTTTACATTGTTTTCTTTCATCTGAAGATTACTGTAAAACACAGTATTTTCACGCTTGAAATTTTTTGTGAATGGGAGCCGACAGCCTCATTCGCAGCATGAAATTTTTGCGAGTTGCCTCTAACATTCAATGCATATAGTGTAGACAAGATCATTAGCGTGCATTTTAATTTCGCAAAACTTGGCTCTCACGAAATTTGCAAAATCAAAATGGACGTGAACATTCTTTGTTTTACAGTATAACTTGTATATTTCTAGACCCAAATTACAAAGTGTTCAAATAATCTCTTCTTTTTTTTTTATGTTTTGGAAAATAATTTTGAGAGCACACAATCCCTCTCTCATGTGTCTGAATCCATTACAGGAAAATCTATAATCTTCAGAAATAAGTCTAGGTACCGTGAGGGGGGGGGGGGGGGGGGGAGAGAAATGTGAGAACAAATCTGTTTCATGGATCTGTGCATGTGTTTTAGAACATTCTTGCTGGTTTCACATTGATCCATAACAGTTGACAGTGATGTACATAGGAACAAGACAATGTTCATCAGCTACAATGTACATAATTGTATGTGTTGAGTGTGTACATGTGTGTATACTAGTGTGTGTGTATATGAGTTTTATGTTTTATACTGACATTGATTAATTTAGCTGAATGGTGAAAATGTTTGCATGTGTGTAATGCCAGTGTGTGTGTGTGTATGACTGTTCCGTTACTGACATTGACTAATTTAGCTGAATATGTTGCCCTTTCATGTTTACAACGAATGTCACCCTGATGTAATGTGTGGCCTCATGCTCTGTCCCTGCTACAGGTAACCTGCGGTACCAGTGCCACTCCAAGAACAAGTGCGAGGTGAACAAGAAGAGGCGCAAGGCTTGCCCCGCTTGCCGCTTCCAAAAGTGCATTGACATGGGCATGATGATTGATGGTGAGTACATTTTCAACAGCATAGCAGCCAACCCCAAAAGGTCATAGAAACCTTTTTTCCTTTTTTTTTTATAAAAACATTTTTATTGCCTTTCAGGGAATGTTCTTTTGGTTGTGCCTGCATTAGGAAGTGCTGATGCTGGTACTACTATCCTTTGATTGTCTGTTCATCTGTCCGTCTGTCTGCGTGTTGTAATCATTAGCCCATGCTTTAGAATGACTCAAGGTCAGCAGGTGGAAAATAGATTAATGCATGTACAATGTACAAGACAAACCGATGAATAAGAGTTGGAGTCTTGAATACTTTGGGTAGGGCAAAGATTGGATTTCAAGGCCAAAGGCTCTACTGTCTCAAGACACTCAATAATCAAAAATGCATACATACTTGATGAAACTTGACTGAACCTGGTACAAATGTGTGTCACGTAATGAAGGTTTTTTTTTTTTTTTTATTGAACTTGGGAGTTTATGACATAGAAAGTCAAAAAACATATTATGAACTATAGTCAACTTAATGACCATTTTAAGCTACAGTAGCAACTCATTGATATATTGGGGCGAGATGTGAGTAAGTAGAGGTCAACTTTGTAGATGTCATTTGAAGAAAAAAGTATAGATAAATATGTGTACGTGTATCTTTGAGTGTGTGAGATTATATGCCCAAAGGAGCATCTGATAAATTTAAACAGTAGCAGTTACAGTCACAATGCTAGAAGTCACGACAGGTTAGACTGTAAAGACCCCCTGACATCCCATTGCAGTCCTGTGAAATCTCACTTTGTGATGATATCTGCTGATGTGAATACAATTTAGGTCTACATACCAACTGGTATCACAAATTTAGGAGTTGGTGTTTGCTTATATTGTTACTCTGCACCTACTAAAGGGATTGTATAAGTTTGACTGAGACCTACACTTGTAACTTCAGGTTTCTAACAGTTTTTGGTGAGATAATGAGAAACTGATTATGAAATGTAAGAGAGCATGTAATACCAAGAGAAATTCAACCTTTATTTGATGAAATTGGTTTTGAAATGGCTGAGATATCTAAAACAGAGCGATCCTAATAAGAAGTGGGTCATAAAAGGTGGGACCCACCTTTTACTAAGATTGCTTTGTTTTACTTTGTTTTTTGATGTCTCAGCCATTCCAAAACTGATTTTCATCAAATAAACTTTGAATTCCTCTTAGAATAGTATGCTCTGTACTATTTTAAAAGTGGTTTCTTGGTATCTTGTAAAGAGTTAAAAGCCCAATCCTCCTCTCTGCCAATAATATACCATCCCTTTAAGCTCCACCCTAGGGAAAAAAAAAAAAAAATTCTTTCCTGTCATGATGTCATCAACAGTAAAGCCATCTGAAGTTACACATCAAAGTACCTAATGGTATGCACCTTGCTACAACCAGGTGCACCAGCTCACAATAGCCACAGTCCACTGGCAAAAGATTGAGAACTTTAAGATTGCAAAGTATTCACGGTCTTTGGTCGTCCATTCGCACTGGCAGCCAAACTTCTCGATCCTTGGCTCGAGAAGTTTTGGTCACTAGTGCTCGTGTGCAAATAATAATAAGGAGTACGTCGTCTGACGGCTGGTGATTGTAACGAAACAGTACACTTCTGTTCATCACAATGGCTGCACACTTCGGAGGCACAGCCCTCAAAAACATGGTGGACTGGCCACATGACAAACTTCGCTAAGTTTCAGTTTCTAGCATTCACACTAGCAAAAGATTGAGAAGTTTGACAAGGGTGGGTGAATCTCCCTATATATCCCTAGTTTGAGTGGGAAGTTTCGCAAGAAGTTTCGCGAGAAGTTTGCAGTTACACTGGCAAAAGCTCGAGATCTTAAAGAATTAAATTTCGTGATCTTTTGCCAGTGTGACAGCAGCTACTGACTCACAATAAGACAGGCTTTTTACAATACATTTCACATTTTTTCGTGACAAAAGACTCTATCCTGGAACATATCCCGCAGGGCATTGACTATCATACGTGAAAGGTTTTGAGGCATAAATTCCTAAAGGTCTGTCACGCTCTTGTGAGTTCGTGCAAAAGTCAAGGTATTTGTGTAGGTGTGTAATGTAGCTCTTGATGACATCACAGAAAACAAGAAAGGGGAGGAGTCTAGCTTAGTGGGTGCAGAAAAAACATAAAAGAAGACAAGTTACACATATTTTGATCAAACTGTTTCAGAATTTGTGACTTGTTTACCTGTACATATCAGCAGAAGTCAACATGCAATGATTGTGAGAGGAACTGTCAGGATTGCTGTTGCTGTGAAAAGTCATGGATCAAAGGTCAAGAAATGTCTGTGACATTTTGTTGTCTAATTTTGCTGGTTTGCCTACTTTGATTTTGACGAGATAAAATAGTAATTGAGAAGTTCAATATCCACATTGAAAGGTAATGCAGGTACTTCCAGAAGAAGGTGTGCTGATGGTTGGAAAAAAAAAAGAAGAAGAAGCTAAAAAATGAGTAGGGGATGATTTTAGACACTTTTGCCATCCAAATTATCCAACTGAGAGTGGCTGTTGCTGGTAGACATTAAGCAGAACTTACAATTGTAGTACTACGATGTTAAGAACAAAGTGAAAGGTAGCCATGAGCCGGTTTCAGGGAAATTTTAAAATGAATTTTTGTGATGTTACATCAATGACTTTAATTTATGATTTTTTTACTATCAAATTGTGGCATTCTTGTATTTTTTTACTCATTTTCAATTGTGCATTGATTTAGACATTGCTTTTCATCTTTACAATACTGTCTTATTTTTCCTCAATTGGGACATTTGTTAGTGGTTGAATTCGTTATCATGGAGTACAGTAATGAATGGGAAAATGTATGCGTGTAGGTTGAAATCATGTTGAGATCAGAGTTAATAATTGCATGTGTAGTTAAATTTGTGAATAGCACCTGACTTGCAAAATTCTCGAAAATAAAAACCTCCCAAATTATATGGTTTATACATTGTTACCGAGCGCTAATGTGGTATATATCATGTAGTCATTATGGTTTGTGTGAATTGGGACTTGTATGACAAATTCAGGAATGGTCAAATTCATGACTGAGCGACAGAATGAGGAGTAAGCATTTTCCCTACCTGGAAAGACAATGCACAGTACATTTGTGTTATAGGAGGCATTTTTTTTTTTTTTTTTGCACTAATTGCAAGGTCTTTATTTCATGAATGCCACCCAACTTTGAACTAGACAAGAATAGATGCGTACCACAGGTATTCAGTATCCCAAAACAGTTTGGCAGTGGACTGTAATTATTCTGGATTCAGCATCTATCAGCATATCCTAGTCCACTTGTGCCTCAGATGGTTTGTGTGTCATGAACTCTGCAGTGGTCTGGCTGTTAGTGATGATGATGATGACTTTGGATGTCATAGTGATTACTGATTGTTATTATGACCATGGATATTGCCTGGGTAATATAACAAAAATGATAGCAGTTGACTTCAGTTATGGCTAATAAGATAATCATCCACTTGCCTCTAGCAGTGATAACATACTTATCCTTATCAGATGACGTTCTCAACAACTGTCAGTACAGCAACCGCTCTTATGGACTTGTCTTTCTTCAAGACCCTAGTATTGTTATATTGTTTGTCTATATGACTATCAAGTACAATCTATTACCGTATGAGCTGAAATTTCAGTGTACAGAGATTTTTGCGTATTGCTACTTGTCGGACATTTTTGCGAGTTGTTAATTTCACAGATGTGAGGGGCTAGTAATCGTTACTTCACCGAAAAAATAAGAATGAGTAGCAAGCGACAACACTCGTACAGAATGTTTTTAATCGGTTTTGCCCTTTACCTACACAAGTACAGTGGACTTCTGTTTTAACGAAGTCCTCAGGACCGGCAGTTTTCTTTCGTTTTATTGAAATTTTGTTATAACCGAACAAATAGACAATAAAATACATAGAATGTATAACACTGTATCCCGAATTTTTACTTCATTATAACCGTGCTCGTTATAACGGGAGTGCACTGAAATGTGTTCTGCATTTGAAATGTGATATCATGCCCCAGATACTGTTATGTCATGGCTCATGCAATGTGCTAGACCTACAGTAGTTGCTTGTTGCTTGTGATCCAGTGCAGAAGTGATCATGAAAATATAGCCACTTTAAAAATCTCAACCTCGTACAGTATCATGATTTTAAATAGAGAGCCCTTATTTCAGATTTGTGGTTGTCTAATTTCATGAGTGTGACAAGGGCCCTCCCCCTTCCTGTTTCAATGATACTGCGCTGAACACGTAATCTTGTTTGGTTTCTGGGGTGACAGTAAAAAATGAAAGTGGAAGTAAATTATGTTTTGCAGAGGAGCTTGTTATTGTGACTTCAGAGTGTTTGAGTCACAGTCCATAAATATGGCTCTATATCAATACTGTCTGAAAGTTTCCGTAAATGGGAAGGAGGGCCATCAGTAGTTGTTTGGAATTTATGTCAAGTAGATGCACATTTCTTTCAAGATGATTGTATGTTGGCTGCATGTATGTGACTATATATACGGTAAATGAGTGCTGCATTGTACCAGTCTGTTACTATCTGTCAGCAAATGTCCAGTGAAACATGTGCAGTTCATGTTATGAAATAGATATGGCAGAAAACAGAAAGTGGTCTCTCTTGTAAGAGGAAAGTACAGAGATATTGGCTGTCTTCTCAAACTATTCCCAATCACACATTTTCTTGGAAGAAGTGGTGGCATGCCTAAAACAGTAGACAGGACAGTATTCTTTGTGCCCCATTTAGAAAAACCAAACAATGTACCTGATTTAATCTGTTTTCAGACACACACACACACACACACACACACACAGAAGATGAGGATATGTCTGACTGATGTCATGCAGATAACTTTCAAGGTAGTAACTTTAGTTTTCAGAATGCTGTTCTTGATGAGGTGCCTTCTACCCCCTGTGGACAAAAAAGGACACTCATGATTATGTGTGTGATATTGCAAGGATGGATGTGCGGTGTACATGTCAGTGGGCTTATGTTCTGTGCAGCCTGTTAATACATTGTACCTTCAGGAAAATTCTCATTAAACGTGTAGCTTTAGATACAATGGTAACTTGGATCTTAATTGCCTGGACTGTCAAAATGGTATAACCCAGTGATTAGCATGAAATGAAATGGAGTAACCTTACCCACAATTTTTACTTCAATGAGAGTCCATAGCGTATGTAATTTCTGTTCATTAAATATTCCCAAAGAAGAGCTCAGACTAACTGAGGCGGACAATGGCAGGAAACTGAAGTTCATTCCCCTTACCTGTTTCACAGTGAAATTAAAAAGCACAGAGAAAAAAAAAATCAACGAAATTAAAAGCCAAACTGACAACCTTGAAGTGTGTGTGAGAGTTGACTGTTTTCTTTTCCCCTGTAATGTCTGCAATATGCATAGATTACTGTCAAATGTTGAGCCATGCTGAACTCAACCGTATGTACAAGAAATGCCATGGTTGCATTCTTGATTTGTTGTGGATCTTATAATTTTGCTTTTTAGTAATCCAAATAAAGTTTGACACTCACCCTATTTCAAGTCAAATCTTATGGGTTTCATGGTGTGATGACCGAAGAGAAGAAGCTATGAACATAATGAATTTTAGTGATATCCTTTGATCCTAAATTTTTCTTTTTTACTGAAAAATGGCATCAGTTTCAAAGACATGCCACAAAACTATCAATGAAATGCCAAATGGGGTGATTCAACTCATGATAACAAGTGCTATAAAAGGGTAAAGATGTAGAGTGCATTTTGCATAATGTAGAAATCAACATTTGTTTGTGTTGAAAGAATATATCTTTTAGAGTTAACAGCCCTAACTGACATACCAGTTTATTGCGTGTATTGTGTATACATGTGAAGGTGGAAGTCAGCCATAATGCTCTAATAGAATTAAATTGTGACACTGTTGAACACGAGAGCCATTGTCATTATGTGTACGTTCATCCCAGTTTGTTCTTATCAGATAGGGATAGATAATCTCCATGTTGCAAATGATTATGCCTCATCTCTTCTCTACCACTCACTGGTGTGCCTATACCCTTCCTGTTCATTCTCCTTGAATAACATGTTTGTTTTTATCCAAGAGAGTGAAAGCTTATGGTGTTGTTTCTCTTATATAAGGAATCTGTACACAGTTCCATCCACTTTCAGTAGCCGAAGACCAACATAGTAAATTACTCAGCAAGATTGCAGTGATCTATTAGTATGCCGAAATTATAAAAGGGCTTGTATAGTTTTGGTTGAGACCTAATTTCAGGTTTCTAACATTTTTTGGTGAGATAATGAGAAACCTCTTATGAAATATGAAAGAGCATGTAATTCTATGAGGAATTTAACGTTTATTTGATGAAAATTGGTTTTGAAATGGCTGAGATGTCCAAAAAAGAGCGATTGTAATAAAGTGTGGGACGATCGCTTTGTTTTACTTTGTTTTTGGATGTTTCAGTCATTCCAAACCCGATTTTCATCAAATAAACTTTGAATTCCTCTTAAAATGGTATGCTCTGTACCATATCATAAGTATTTTCTTGGTATCTCGCAAACAGTTAAAAGCCCAATTCTCATCTCCACCAATACTGTACCATCCCTTTAACCTGTGATGTTCATTGGGAAAAAAAATACTTAAAAACCAGAAATGTTAGTGTGCATTTCAATTTCGCAAGAGCCAAGATTCGCGAAATTAAGATGCATGCGAAAGTTCTTCTACACTTCACATGCATTGAATGCCAGGGGCAATTCATGAAAATTTCTTGCCACGAAAATATCTTGCTTTACAGTAGTATGGCATGCAAGGGACCCAGATTGTGAGGAGATAGGTGAAGAGAGAAAAAAGAGGTGGGGAATTTGCGAAATGATCCTCTTTCATACTGATTTAAAATGGGATCACAATATCACGCCCATTTGTGAAATGTACCAGCCATGAGCCCTCCAATGAATTGTCCTACCTTAACAACTAAGTATCCAAATATCTGCTGATGCACAGGAAGTTGATGAACTTCAAACTAAGATAATTTCTTTGGCCCGAATTCACGAAGGTGGTACAAATGAAACCATTGTTTAAACCATTGACAAAAACCATGGAGCGCCAAGTGTCGCATGAAATATTTTGTTATGAAATTGTTAACGAAATTATCATTTCGTGGATGAATTGTTCGTTTAGTTACAAAATGTTGTCATTTCATTACAAAATAATCATTTCATCGACGAAATGACTTATTTCGTAACGAAATATTCTGTGCGACACTTGGCGCTCCATGGTTTTTGTCCATGGTTTAAATCTTGGTTTCTTTTGTACCACCTTCGTGAATTCGGGCCTTTGAGTCTTGATTTGTGACAAGAATTCAAAAGCTTTGTATCACTCTACTTCATGATGACTACATTTTGCTCACAAACTGTCCATGTCACTCACTGCCTGTTTTGCATTGCTTGTCCAGCAGAAGGGCTGTAGCAAGTTTACATTGTGCAAGCCTTATAGCCCTTCATCCAGGCAGGAAGTGAATTTGGGGCATATAATCTTGATCATCCTTTTCACTCCTCTTTAAGATTTCAGTACAAATGTATTTGTGTATTTCTGGTTTTTTTTTTGCCCAGGCGTGCGACCTGACAGGGTTCGGGGTGGAAGGCAAAAGTACAGGAGAAGGCCTGAGGAGACTGACTTTGCTCCCTCCTCATCAGCCAGAAGAGCCAAGTACAGGAAAGGTATGGATGATGCCCCATTTCTTTCTCCTTTTCTCTCTTCATCTTTTTTACACAGAATAGCTCCATAAACTTCGTTTTTGCTTCACTACAGAAATCATACTGATCATACTACACAAGCCAAAGGGATGTACTTTTTTTAAAGCTGAATAATCTGTAGTGTCTAAGTCATTTTTGCTTTCATTATGTGTATGTGTGCCTAAGCATGTTAATTGCTATGCGGTGTCTTACTCTCACATGGTCCAATACAACAGGAAAGAATCATTCAAAGTGGCAGGTTTCTTTTGAAAACTCCCATAATTTCAACAAAGTTCAAGCACATTTCATTTCAGTTAAGTTCATTTGTAGATTTGGAAGTAAACATCATGAAGCCATTGTTGCAGTTTTCCATGAAACTGACCTCCTAGTTTGGCAGCGATAATTGAAAATGTCCTTCAAATTTCCTGTTTTCCTTTGGCAGGCTAGGGTACCTTCCAATCGCAAGAGATCTAAATCTGGTTTTTGTGTTGAGAGTTGCTCCGCGATCACGAATAGGTTCTATGACTGCAAGGGAGAGATAATTGAGTCATTATTTTAAGCTGCAGCGATCCGTGTCCTTGTTAGACTGCCTAAATTCTCGCCGAGTAAGAGAAGGCTGTGTTATAGACTTCATTTAGCAGTCTTGTGTTCGCACAGTCTGAAATATCACTGAAACTGAGACTAGAGCATCTTGGTGTTCACAGAAAGTCCTGTACATTGTGACAAATCAAACATAATCCTGTGTGCAAATCAAGGTTACATCGCTTCTGTGTCCTGCAGTTTTGTTTTGTTTTGTTTTGTCTTGTTTTTTGCTGTGCTGTGGACATCTTTTTCATATTTACAGCATGGCTGGTGTTCCAACCCTCACCCCTGTTCCAATCGCTCACTTTATTTGAAGTCCATAGTCTTGAAAAATATGAAAATTGAACTTTACCTCTCTTCTACCTGCACCCGGAGAGATATGTGTGTGCATAATGTGCATGCTGGGTGTATGCATGTGAGTGTGTGTTTGTGTTCACAAGTATTCAAGGAAAAGAATGAATCTCTGTGCCTGCAGTAAGATAAAAATCTCTCAATCAAAAGAGTATCCCACATATGACTAAAGAAAAACAACAAGAAACAAAACTAACCTGGGGAAACTGTACTTCAAAATCTTGTATGCTGTGTAAACAGAATAGGCCAGTGGCACCGTTGCCTAAATCAATATATTTACTCAGAGACCTGGCCCTATGTGGGACAGCTGTAGATGTACATGCACTGCGGCACAACTTAGCTCTGCTTTGATATTCTAGTGGCTGTTGAACTTTGATATACAATCTGTAATATTCCATGAGCATTGCTGGGTACGCCTAGGTACGAATGGGAGATTGATTTGAAGGAATAGTATTGTAATCAGGGCGCAGAGATTGTTGTTTTTCTGTACTATGAAGGACACCATATTTTGCATGTAGTATTTGTATGCTAATTTTGCTGTAGAGGTCACTGTGTTGTTGCACAGTGTTCTGTAATTTACTGAAAGATGGTATTTGAAGAGCTGCGGGGATGCTGTATTGCCGATCCTGTGGTGGGCTCATTTCATACTCACCATGTCTTTCTTGAAAAAGCTGAACAAATTATAGTTATCATGCCTCTGGCCCAGAGATTGCTAGAGGTATTTTGTTAATGGGGGTGTCCAGCTTTGTCCATTTGTCCTTCCATCTGTCTGTCCATCCTGCCCAAATCTCATTTTCAGATTGGTGTGATGTAGTTGAGTTAAATTCACACTGAGTTTTGAAATCAATGTTGTCTCCGATGAAAATGCATTGATGCTTATTCATAACTGGAAGGAGTGTGAAAGGAAACTGATAGAACCAGAATGTCTGTCACAAGTAGAAACTGAACTTTCAGTGATGAAGTTTCAGTCAGCAGTAAATCATCAGAAGAGGGTCTTATTGACACTACAGAGTGACAATGCAGCTCTGTTTTGTAAACTGTAAGACTATGCAGTGGGTAATCGCACTAAGCCTATTTTCTGTTTAAAGAGTCTAATTGATGCTAAATGAATGTTATGCCAATTAAAGATTGGCACAATGTTAATGACTCTATGATAAGGAAGACGTTGAGAAATGCTGTGATGTTGTAGGACTTAACGTAGAATACAATAAGGTTTAAGTTTTTGATGGCACCAGTGATATTCAGCTTCTAGCATATGCTAAACAAAATGTTGAAAAATTGCTGCGCTTAGTAACTAAATTCCAGTTGTGATTGGCCAGTGATTTTTTACTGCATTCTGGCATTTAATGATAGGGATCATTGCCTTTAATACCAGCTGGTTTTTATCCCCAAATCCTTGTCACTTTGCCCCTTTCTCTCTTAGCTGCCGAGCTGACCAAACACCTGCTGAAGATAGAGCCACCGGTCAGCACCCTTGGACCCATTGATCCCAGTCTGAAGGACAAAGATCCCGCCTTCCAGGCTATGAAGATCATCACAGACCTGGGGGACCGTGCCCTGGTCAATGTGGTCCAGTGGGCCAAGCAGGTACCAGGTGAGTCGGCCCAGAACATGGATGTTGGTTGTAATTGACTCCCATTTTGTGAACTGCAAGACTGTGGAAAAGGTCTTGCACAGAAGCATGTTCTGTGTATGGTAGTCAACTTTTCGCTCATCTTTAAGACTGGGAGGTAGATATCTAACACAACTAACCCTCTGACCCCCCCCCCCCCAAAAAAAAAACAAACAAAAAAAACAAAAAACAAACAAACAAACAAACAAACAAACAAAAAACACCAAACAAACAAACAAAAAACAAACAAAGACAAAAACACACACACACGCACACACGCACACACGCACACACACACACACCAAAAAACAAAAAGCAAAAGCTACACCAAAACAACAGTGATTTACAGAAAATGCTCCTATCTTATTTTAAAAAGCTAAAGCTAAGTTATCCAAGCAGACTTATTCAAAAACATTTGAAATATGTGATCCCCAGAACTGTATACACATGCTTCCTCCTCCCCAAGTCTAATTGATTGTGACTTGTAGTCGCTTTATGTCTTTGCATGGACAAACTCACCGTTGGAGCATCAATCCGCCATGATTAAAATTGAACCAGGTGAAATGGTAATGGCATTGGCAAGAACTACAAAGGCAATCTAGGACAGACACTCAGCAGCTCGTTAAGACTTGATTGATGATTCAAAAACGAGTGGCTGGTAGGTTCCTATCAAGTGCCATGCAAGATAAGAGATTTGAGATTTCTCGAGCAGAGTTCCATTATACTCACTGGTGTCAAAGATCACTCCACAGAAAGTCAAGTATGTGAGCGGGTGAATGTGTGCCAGAGATGACTCAGATGTAGACCCATTTGGTTTTAAAACACTGTAACTTAGCCAGGCATAATGGGGGGTGCTTTCAGAAATAAGAAAAGTCGATTCGATGTATCTGTATCTGTATCTGTATGGTTTAGTCAGCAAAATGTCCAAGAAGACACATCCACGCTAACTTGTTGAGGAGCACTACGTGTGGACAGAGCGCGACTATTGAAATTGCTTTAAATTTTGCTTGAACAGGGACAATGATGGACATTGAACCACTGCGTTAGGGAGTTGGTTCCAGTCTTTAACAGTCGTTATGAAGAAGGAATCCCGGAAAACTGTAGCTCTGTGCCATTGTTGGATGAATTTTTGATTGTTACCTCTGGTGTCACGTGTGTTGGGTTGAACGTAATCGTACAGGGGGACATTGACTAGGCCGTTTTTCATTTTGTACAACATGTGTTATGCAATGAATCAGGTGCATTGCTATAATTGTGCATAAATCAACTATTGTTAGGCATACTGAAGCCTCATATGGCCTCATATGGAAGAGAATTTTTACTTCCCTTATGAAACACTAACTAGGGATTGTAAAATCTATGAAAAAAAAAATGTACAGCACCATAGTTGATGGAATAATGGCGACTTGTACAGGCACATAAATTTACCTGCACCTGAAAATCTGCATGGGCTTCTCTTTTCCAATAACAATGATTTTGTTCAAATAGTTTAATATTGGTTGTGCATTTGCATATTTTGTTTTTTCGCTTTCAAATGTATGTCCATATAATACATTGATTGATTGATTGATTGATTTTTTTTTTTTTTTTTTTTTTTTTGGGGGGGTAATTATTGTATTTGAAAGAATCTATGTGATATTAGAGATAAAATTGGATTTGATTGATTGATTGAAATGAGATATATATAGGGTATATTATAAAGGCATGTGGTCCTCCCCAGGTTTCACGGAGCTGTCGCTTAGCGACCGCCGCATCCTGCTCCAGGATGGATGGATGGAGATCCTCCTGTGGCAGGTCATCTTCCGGTCCATTCCCCTCACCGACCCAGACAGAATAGCCTTCACTAAGGTATGCACCTATTCACTCTCAACCAAAGACCAGTATCATCACATTCATACAAAGTGTGATGACTCACAAATCAGTGGTCACTGCCTTTAGTAACATTTTGTGATCTGCTCAGTTACTAAGGCATCTGATGACGTGTTGTTGAATTGCATCACTGTAATGTCATGGTGAAAGGCACAAAATGGCATGAGAACAACTTTAACTAATTATACCTTAGCTATTACTGTAAACGTCAATATTTTCGCGCGATTAATTTTTCGCGCTGAGCGGCTCGAAAACATATTCGCGGGTTCTTAAATTCGCGCTCCGCAGCGGGTTAATACACAGTCTCTGTTTTCATCCAGCGATGCCAGCGTACGATAAGCGACGTAGCGAGCGGCGCGAGTGCAAGCGCTCAACTACGTAGTACATGTGTATTTTACTCGATACATGTACTGTAGTACTAGTACTGTAGTCGCGGGGATGTAGCACACCAATCGGCCATGGGCTCGGTGCGTGCGGTGCGTGCGATGATACTGCTATATGCGTAAACATGTCTGTACTACGTAGCAGTATCATCGACGAAGCGCACACAATTCAGGCCGTTCAAAATGTGCATAGAAAATTGCGAAGATATATTCGCGCGTTTTTGAATTCGCGCTAGCCGAACGTAGCGCGAAATCCGCGAAAATTAATGTACCGCGAAAATCTCCACGTTTACAGTAGTTAGACAGTCAAGGCCAAGTCAAGTTCTTGTATTTTCCCCTTGTATCCACTAAAAATTGTGTGTCCTTGATCAGAGGAGGAAAATCAGACATTTTCATTCATTATTTCTACTGTCACCCCTCAGAACTCCCCAAATTATGTATACCAACCTTTCCTGTTCTTTATCTTTTGCCCATATTCCTTTTATCTATGTATCTAATATACATGTATGTGGTATAGTCACTAAATCCAAGTTCTCAGAACCGTGACCCTGCAGTGCGCCAGACTGCCTGGTATTATTTCAACTTTCTTCTCTCTCTCCTACCCCAGGGTCTCAGCATGGATGAGGAGCAGGCAGCCAGGAGTGGTCTGGGTTTCCTGGTCGCCAAGGCACTCCATCTTGTCAGAAAGCTCAGGGATATCGGCATCGACAAGGAGGAGTATGCTCTGCTCAAAGCCATCATACTGTGCAACGTTGGTGAGTCCCTTACTAAGGAGAGGCCTTTGTATCAGTACTGACTGTACCACCTATACCACCACTGTGTAACTACTGTAAAAGTGGATATTTTCATGCGACTAATTTTTTGCGCTCAGCCAAGTAAGAAGAGTTTCGCATGTTTTTAATTCCGCAGAATCAAGACACCAACTACTCGAGCATATGCATGGCAAGCAAGAATATTCGCTTGCTTTTATTATCGCGCTAGTTTCTGATTGCGCGAAATGCTTGAAAATTTCCACTTTAAAAGTATTTAACTTAACAACTTAACTATTCAATGTTAAAAATAGCAACTGCTTATTACAGCTATGGTATTCAAAGCAGCAAAGATGCATGAAGTGATATTCAATATGAAAATTCAAACCATGCAGACATTCCATGCTAGTTTCCCATTTCTTTCCAGCACTGCCTCCCCTTACCCCAATCAAATATCAAAAAACCCTAAAGAGTGCTTTGTAGTAGGTTTTTACGATTATCGGCATGCTGAGTTGGCCCCGGCGGAGGTCATTTCAATTTGACTGCAAGCTGACCCAGACAGCATCGTCATTATTCCCATCATGCCACACCGACAGGAAATTCCTCGTGACATGCTCCTTATACGTGAAGAGGGGGTCACTCATCTGACGCATTAAAGAGGGAAGTCCCCCGTTCCTCTTTGTGGTCAAAGATCAGCTCAAATCTTGTCAGAGAGTCTGCCCAAACTTTGGTCTTTCTCTTTTGACTGCCTTGATGGGCATATGATTCTGACACAGGTTAAGGGAAAGCTGAGAAAGCTATTACACTCACTGGCACATGATGCTTTTCATTGCTGCAAAGGCCTTTGTGTGTGTGTGTGTGTGTTGGGGGGGGGGGGGGGGTAGTCACTTAAACAGAAGAGTAAATGGTAGATGAATATCCAGCGGATATTGGTAATTTTCCTGTGAGAACATTTAATGAGAGGATTCAGTGGGGCTGATAGTGGAAACGTCTCATGTTCTCACCTTCTGATATTTCTCTCTCTCTTGTGTCTCTCCATGACCATGTTCTCTCCATGCTGTTTGCCACCTACACAGAGCTGTCCAGAGTTGAGGAGAACACCCACCTCGGCCAGATGCAGAACAATCTGTATGACGCCCTCCACCACCACATCATGAAGGACTACCCGGGCGACTCTCGGCGTGTCTGCCACCTGCTCTCGGCCCTCCCCACTCTGCGGCAGCTATCCTCCGAGTCGGTGGACCACGTCTCCAAGAACTCTGCCGAGAAGAGCATCCCCATCCAGCAGCTCTTCCGCGAGATGCTCGAGTCCAACACCCAGTGTGACTAGCTGGTGGAGGACTACCCTGAGGAGTTGCAGGGAATTTGCAACATCCCTGTGGCAGTCAGGCAAACTGTATGTCAGATAGTCCCGCTTGAGGGCAAAACTTTGCAAACAAATTATTTTTTTTGTGCGATAACGACATCATGTGAATCATGACACTGGCATAGTGAATCCTTCCTTTTCCATGATGATGTCGGAAGAGCCAAGTGAAGATGGACGAGTGGAAAAGCAGCATGAAAGCCAGAGAGGAATGTTGCCAACGAATAAAGCAGAATACCATGGTGATCAGGATCCATGACTACAAACCATGATTGGTACCCAGGTATCCTAGGCAGCATATTCCTGTAGAATTGACAGTTGTATCAAATCTGGACAGAAGTGCACTTCATCTAAGGTAAACTCAAATTAAAGAGGTCTTTGATGAACAAGTACCGGAAGTAAATGTTGATTATGTTAGGTGCTTACCATAACTGATTCTCAAGATGGGGGTGGGGGATAGGGATACATGCTCTATTTTTGCTGGTGCTGAGGATCATGGCATTTGTTGTATCAATGTGTTATTCCACCTGGCCACAAACAATCTAAACAGGCTGGCAGCACAGGGGGTAATACTTCATGAAACCTTCTGATGAAGTGTTGACAGAAGCTCAGTAGTTCTGTTAAGTGTGTGTAATTGCGCATAGAAATTGCTTTCATGGAAGTTTGCATTTGTCACACAAGGAAACGGCTAAATAAGATTATCAAAGGAAATATGGAGTAGTTGTGAAAACTTTGTGCTGTACACCAGTCGCAACAACAACCACAAAAGACAGTAATGAGCTTGAACTTAGGGCTCTGGGAAATAAATGAAGCAGTTTCAATGATTGAAAATCAACAAAAATCAACAAAGATGAAATTTTTATATGATTCTTGATGCTTGTGTATGTGTGTGTGTGATGTAAAATTTTAAAGACAATTGAGGAAGGATTCTATTAAAGAAAAATTCTATGAAATTGTGTTGAAGTTTTGCTGTAAAGGTTAGATGAAGTATGAAAAATAAAGAGGTTTTCTTAAATTTGTTGATGCAGGAATGGGCACAGGTTGGTGCCCAACTGACTGCATCTCATTGTACACTGCCGTGAGAAAGAGGAAAATAAGTTATATTATGTAAGATTTCAAAATAATGTAGGCTTGAGAAGCGGCCATGTGTTATACTGCAAACTTAATACAGCCAGATGTGGCAAACAATTTTGTCACATGGCAATGCAATGCTGATGTGCTTGCATCTGTCGAGAGTCAGAAGTCCTGTAATGTTTACCGCACTCATCCACTTAATGAGTGCTTATTACACTTTTCAATCCAGCACAAAACTATGTAGGTAGGTTCAAAAATGATTTCCATGTCTTTGCAGGAGGTTACCAGGAAAGCATGTCTGACACAAGAGAAAGAATTGCGATTTAAACACCATTACTTAATCTTCCATAGTAGCTGCATGCTACTTACAGATAGTGCGGCATCAAATTTTTATTCTTAAGAATTCAGTATTCGCCTGGTGTGTCTGCCCTCTACGGAAAAGATCAAGTAAGATGCATGACATGGCTTTGCTAGAAGTGTCAGTATTTCAGCCTAAGTAACATGTGTATGCTACTTTAAAGTGAACATGTGTAACCATGACATGTGTTTATCTAATGATGAATGATCTTTACTAGTCATTAAGATTGGATCAAGAGCTATCCAGTGGCTCATTGTAGAGACGAATAGGGGAAAGATGACTGTATGTTATTACATTATTAATGACAGTACTATGCTTAAAGGGATTAAACCTGATATTACTGTGGAATATATTTGTTGGATGGATATGTCCTTTGTTTCTTGGCCGAAAAAATTTCATCCTTCTAATTTTGGGCCTGCTGCTCAGATTTGTGAACTCTATGATGTGAAAGACCAAGAAGTGGCGCTGTAAATGAAATAATCACTTGAAAGAGAATCAAAGCAGACAAGGAAATACTTACTTTTTGTTACCAGAATGCCTTACGTTTTACACCTGTAACTTTGTCATACTGTCTGTCATATCAATTCATACAAATAATCATTGGAGCTTATCATATTTCTTATGTCTTGATAATCTAGGACATGCAGTAGCATATATGTTGTGAATTCACGATCTGGTTAGCCACTCAGTTATAGTTGATAAACTTGCAGTCACAAAGCCATGATAAAAAGATTTTTTTTTTTCCCCGACAATAATTTAGAATGAGTGAGTGCTTTTCTATTAAGGAAAATTGTGTGACAACACTACAATTACATTTTTGTTTTAAAATAATTCCCTCTCAGCTTACCCCTTCAGTCCTCAGCAAGTTAGGCATGAGACTCTTATTCAGACAATTATTTGTTCAGGAAATCAGTTGAGATAGTCTGTATTTGTGAACCATCAGAATGGAAGCAATGGAAAGAGAGAAGCCCAAGTGTTGCACTGTATCATAGACTCTCAGGCTGTGTAGCCCTCATGTCTATGTACCACAATCATAACTAGAAATGACTCCATTAAAGTGTGCATTTTGTGCCCTTTCTACTTACTTGCCTGTCGAAGATAGTCATGCTGCTAGGTAATGCATCAGTGTGTATCTGCATCACACATTTGTATCTTTCAAAAGAACCTCCTGTAATAACAAATCGGTCATCTGGAACATGTGTCTTTTTCTTTTTTTTTTTGCATTAAGTTTTTTTTTTTTCCCTGTAAAATAGCAGTTTGTCTTTGAATTACACTACAGTTGATTTTTTGTTTTGTTGGTGTTTTTGCACTGTTTTTTTTTTTTTGTTGCAAGTTGTCTTTGTTCATGCCTGCTTTTATTGAAAGGAGAACAGATGCTACTTATTTACCCAGCACAGGGATATGATCAAAACATCAATCTTGCCTTGACTTTCTATCCATGCACCAGAGTAATGTCTACCACTTCATTTGATAAGAAGGCCCTTTTAAAACCGTCTTTGAATAATATAGGATGCATCAGTCAAAGAAAACCTGTTAGCAGGTGAAATCCCTTGCTCACAAAATGTTGATATATCATCAAAATTTCCATAACTGTATGTTTGCTAGAGTGTGATATAAATTTTTCATATGTTTAGCTAGAATTGCATGCAAAAATAGTGATTTTACAAAGACAAGGCTAATGACATGACAATTGCATTTTGGCACTTTAGTGTGTATTTAAAGAGTAAAGCAATGCTACTTCTCAAGTGGTAGCTATATCTGTATCTGCTATTTCTATGTATGTTTGTAACTCTGTTTGTGTGTTTGTTTTGTAAGAAATCTCAGTAGCTTCTCTTGACATGTTCGCATTTTTGGTATGAATTCTGTTCATATTGAGAGTCACCCATATTTCATACGCGTAGAGTCCCTTTCCAGGCATACAGGAATTGGAATTTTTCAGCTTGAATGTCTTAAGCTGCACATATGAATATCCATCCTTTTATTCCCTTGCATACAAATTTCTGTCTTGATTTGTAATGTGCATTAAGATTGAATTGTAGAGGTGTATAAAAATGAAATGCC
This sequence comes from Diadema antillarum, assembly GCF_040938485.1. Taxonomy (NCBI): domain Eukaryota; kingdom Metazoa; phylum Echinodermata; class Echinoidea; order Diadematoida; family Diadematidae; genus Diadema; species Diadema antillarum. The sequence goes on from NW_027272823.1 coordinate 135,450, forward strand.
GTATTTGATTTTAATTGATATGCAAGGCTTTAAACGACAAATAAATATCCATCCTTATGTTCCCTTGCATACAAATTTCTGTCTTGATTTGTAATGTGCATTGAATTTGAATTGTAGAGGTTTGTAAAAATAAAATGTCGTATATGATTTTTTTTCCGATATGCAAGGCTTTAGAATGATATTACATACTGGTACCTGTATTGAACTTTTGATAATGAAGTAGGGTTGATTTCTATTTGTTTCTCTGTTGATGTGAGATCTTGTTGTTTGAATACATTACTTTGAAGATATGTAAATATTCTAGGAAAATCAGTATTTTTACATCACATGATATTTTCAGGTATGAAAAGTGAGACTAAGTTTGGTAGTAAGGCTTGTACATGTTATGTGTTTGTTAGTTTCAAGCAAGATGCTTAAAAAATGCATGCAAGTGTATTTCTTTGTTTTTATTTTCTGTGACTCATTCCAGTAAAGATCTGTGCTGTAGCTTTCATTAGTTAGCTGCCTAAAAATCATCTGTATGTCTTGCATTGCTATTAAGTGTCTCTCCTCTAGTAACACACATATTACAGGGTAGAATACATTTATGTTGCGAGATACAGGTTTTTTGATTTGTTTTGCTTTATTTTTTGTTGCTTTTTTGTGTGCATTGTATGTTGCAGAAAGCTTCTGCTCGTAGGCTTTTACTTGTTTATTTTCCATTTAGTAAATGCTGAGTGAACACATGCAGTTGTCCAATGAAGTACAAATGATGACCAGTATATAAAACATGGCTGTAAAGATGCTTGTTCAGAGTGTAGCTTGGTTCAGGAGAATGAATCTGTTTAGTTTGAGATTCAAGGCTTCATATGCGAGAAGACTGATATTTGTTTGATTTTCTCGCCTGGAAAGAACGGTGATTTGATGATTTTTATCAAGCTTTGCACGGAATGAGAGATACTATTACTGGCAAACACATGTCAAATTGGTTTTTGCTCCCTGATGCTGTGTCATTTTTATGTCATGCTCAATGGTGACCCTTGAATTCAACCTTCATAAAGGAAGCTGAAAAGTAGCCTAATAGAATTCATCTGTTATAGGTTATGAACACATTTTGTGTGTTGTTTACATGTACATAAAATGATGGACTTGACCAGGAACCAAGCTTCTTCAGTGGTCTGCCAACAGTATTAGGCTGTGATATTTGTGCAGGGAGCTTGATTTCATTTCAAGCTTTAATTTTGACTGGATGAGACCTGAAAATGTGAAGACTGACTTGAATTATGTAAGATCTCTTTATGTTTATACAGGCATCTTTTGTCTGACAAAGAAGTGGCAGACTTTCATGGTACATTTCCCTTTTCCTTCATGTTTGGCAAGTGTAGCTTCAAAGATATTTGAATATTTTGCCCCCATTACAGGTTATTAATCACCTGTTGATGTTCAGAAGATTGCACACTATGAACTCCGTTCAAATCCCATTGGTTGCTGTGTGTTGCACATGAAAACTTTTTTGACAGGCATCATGCTTTTTGTATTGCATGCCATTACATTGTACTAAATTCATCAAGTGCTTACTACTCTTACGTAAAAGTGGGATGGACTTCAGATGTGAACATGACATATCAGCTTTTCTCGTTTGATTCATTTCTGAAACTATGTGTAACACAGTGGCATTTTGGATGATATCTTGATGTAATATTCTTTTGACGAGAGAAAGAATAAGCATGGTATGTGTGTCATGTTGTTCACAGTGTGATACCAATGATGAAATAACATCGAAGTGCTTTGATTTATGATGGTTTAATTTTCCATTACATGATTATACCAGTTTTACTGAATCGATATTATCAGTGTTTGGGCAGTCTGCAAATCCTAGACACACTTGAAAGTCAAAGTAACTTAATGTAAAAAAAAAAGAGAGGACAAAACCAAATTCATAGAAAATTTCCATTTTTCATATATATGGCAACATGGAATGCACAGGTTCAAGACTGGTAATATCACAGCTGGTGTAAGCTTTATGCCTTCAAGTGCACATTTTGTCCATACTTTCCTTTCTAGCTCGCAAGTGTGAGGCTATATCACTACGCAAACATTGCTTTATACTGGTATGTAGATGTTGTATGGTAGTCTATGTGGATAGAATTCTTTGCTGGAGAGAAGAAAAACAGATATATGAAAAAAAAAAGTGTGGATTTGATATGTGAGAAAGGGAAAAAATACCCAAGCAGATTTTTGTCCCCACATAAATGTTGAATGCCTCCCTTGCCTCATTCTGCCCTCGATAGATGCCCCTTCACTAATTTCAACTAGCCAGCTTCTACAGCATGTGAAAGACATAGAAATATAGACAAAAATTCAGGGAACGACCTCTGTTGCACATTCTTAGGATCACTGGCTAATAGTTGCATCCCCAAAAGCATAGTTTGATGTTAGTTTCATTTATCTTAGAGCTCGTGGATCTGTAGGATATGTACGCAATCAAGGTGTCATTCAGTGCACGATTGTGCTGATTGTGTTATCAAACATTATCAGCGTGTGTGATAGAGAGTTATATTGGAGATAAATTCTGTATTTTTCTTTGTAATGTTTGTGTAATGAGCATATGTACATAATATACAGATTTCCTATTTTCAACTTTGCTCCAATACATTGTGTGTCTTGGAACTGTCCCGTTTCGTCCTGTGAGGGTTTAACAGTGCAGTTCAGATTTTTGATATGTGTAGTGATCACATATCTCCAAATCTTTGACAATGTCAATGCAAAGTAGAATCAAATAAAAATACTGTAAAATATCTATGGTTGGATGACTAACATGAAGACTGTCAATATTTGTGATATATATGTCCTTGTACATACTTTGATGGTTCTATAATTAAACACAAATATGACAATGACTTTTTTTCATGCAACAATCCTTAGTCGGACTCGTGTCATATGTCTGTTAGTGCTGTGTTTCTCATGCATCTTCTACAGGAAGACCAGAGTGATTGTGATCATGAAGTTGACAAAGCCATAGGAACCGAAACATTTCTAAACAAGGCGCCAAGACAAGTCTGAATGCTATCGGTTGTGATGACAGGAAAAGAATGACGCTCCTCAATGAAGAATAGAAGTCAGGACAATACACTCTCAAAACATGGTCGTTTCGGTATCTTTTAAAAAGACCCAAAGAATTCACTATGGCTTGTCAGTTTCGCTGTTTGATTGAATATATCTTGCAAATTCCGAGTTAGTAAAAGACATGAAAGTGAAGAACATGGAAATGTGAGAAAAAAAATCCCATGGAGCCTTACTGGGATTGCATTGATTTCCAGTGACATTTCATGCACTTTGGTCAAAGACCACCCCCCCCCCCCCCTTACACACACACACAAAACAGCCTCATTGTACACACATACACATGCATGCACACACACACACACATACACACACACACACACACACACACAAAACCTGCAGATGTAGTGTTGAAGTGGAACATAAAATTGAAACCATCAGGATTTTTCAAGTGAAGACATTGTATCTTTGGCCACACGTTTCAAGAACAAACCAGACATAGCATCATTGTATTTGATGAAGGTGATCTTCCAAGAATCAATATATGCACTTCACAATAGCAAAATTGCTCTTATATGTATATACTACCTATTTCAGGTACCATATTGTAGGATTGCAAAGTGTGCATTCATAAAAATTAATTCAAATATCCCCATCAAGACTGGATTAGGATTAAAGTATGCTGAAAAGCAACCTAAGAGGATAGTACAAGTATTGACCAATTGAACATAGTGTAACACTCTGACATATACTCTAGAAACTTTCCCAGCAAATACCGACATTGACCAGCAATGGCTGATGCAGTGATAATATAGATATATAATATATCTATGGTAGTGCATTCACCCCTTCCTCACGGCAGGTCTATAAATGACTTAAAGCTAAAACATAATTCTTTGAAGGGATCAAAATTTTTCTTCCACCATTTGGAATGTGCTTGCAATTCATTGAAAGGGTCTACCAAGACACCTACCTGGCTGGCGTGATTTGCCCGGATGGTGAGTTGTCAGGAGTATTTTGAGATCAAAAGTGTGGAATAATAAAAGTTGGTATACACCATTTTCATTCAGCATTGTGGGTAGGTAGAACTTTACATGATGATCAATGGTACCTAGCAATCATATTTCCAACAAGCTCCATGCAATTCACTCTAGCGTTGAAGATCAGTAGATGCATGTTGTGGCTTGATTTGTTGATTATCAATAATCAATTACAATGAAATATGTAGCAAATACGATCTGGTATGCTCTGAGAGTAGACTGTCATACTTTTGGCGAGCCTTTCTGGCTAAGATTTTGCATTTTTGTCATTACCTAACTGAAATTGTGTTCTTACAGCATTACTGAAAACATTTCTTCTGAATATATGTACATTTTAGGGTAATAATCAACAGTTCTGCAGGCATAGAAGAACTATTTTTTGGCTTTAACATTCCATATGTTAAGGAAACATCTACAGATAATGTGGGATGCAAATACTACAGATTATGTGTTAGAGAGCAGATGTGATACTGTGTGCAGCTAGGAAACGCTGTACTGGTCATGTATTCATCAACCGTATCTGTATTTTTAAAACTGCTTTATATGGACCTAGCTATGGACAAATGAGTCTCTTCCTAATACAAACATCCAAATCAAATTCTGATTAAGACACAACAACATACCCTCTCTCATAATAATTCAACTGTTAGTCATTTCTGTCCTCAAATTATGCCATATATTCCCCCTCCCTACTGGGCCATCCCTCCACAGACATCTCATAAATACAGTGTATGTAAGACATTTGAGAGCCACAGGAAGCGTACCACAAGATGTGCATGTCTTCATGATATGAGTTAAATTAGAATTAGTACCAGCCTTACTATGATGCATACCTTCTTCATCATGCATATTAAACAAAAGAACTCAAGTACATCAAAAGAATTTCTTTCACCTGCTAATTAGCTTTAAAGAGAGGAACAGAAAAAAAAAATCATAGCGATTTTCTTGACATAAGTAAATGTGTGCATCATCTGATCAGGGCAAAATGAAAATTGATGTCATAAGCAACTTTGAAGAAACATGCATTCTGTAACACCCCAGTAATCAGCCTTGGCTGTTCATTAAACCTCAGACATGCCAGCTGAGCTTGCAGTCTGAGCCAAGGTGCTGTGATCCTACAGCACCAAATCTATTTTGGAGATTTCAAATAGAAGCACAGAGCTTGAACCATGCAGAAGACTTGTTCACAAGCTAACAAGTCAAACTAGAACCCTACAGGATTGCCTAGAACACTGGTAGATTACTTGTGCGTATCACACCATCTGCCACGATTAACATATATTGGTTGTCAGTGGATGGATGCTAATTACAAGTTCCCTAGCAGACATAAAATGTGGCACTCTTATGGAGCCTCTTTGACACAACTGTTTGGTACGCTGAGTGCCAACCATCAAACACTGACTGAAAACTACACTGGCAGTGAGCTTCCTTTTGCTCTAGTACTTATTAAATCTAAACACAACAAATCACCACAACATGTATGGCATTTTCCCACAAACTCATGTACATGTACATATACATGTACTTGTGGGAGTTGGAATATCATTTTTTTTTTTCAATTGCATTTTACATACTTATCACAATGTCAATGAATGACAGATGTCACTGTTGCAAAGCAACTCTACATTGCATGTCACTGAACAAATTTTAACCACCTGGGATCAACATAAGCCTTCTGTCAAATAACCATGAATGTAGACAGACACAATTAAGAATCAAAATTCGGTAACTGTCAGCTGCTCAGAAAAGTTCTAAGTACCATGCAAGATTATTTAAGTCCACGTTGTTGGGACATTCATTGGTGAAAAAAAAAAAGAATTTCATAATACATGATGGCAATCTCAAGATTTAAAACTTGTGTCATATGTGTTTCATACTCAAAGTAATAAATTTGCATTGTCTGCAAAATGAGCCAGAATATGAAGCAAAAAATACATCTGGTAGCCCCTGTTTACAAGTGCTTCCCAACACCTTTGATAAAGCCAAACAGGTAAACAATCAATCAAGTAATTCTCACAAATACTGTTTGTTCCACATACTACACTGGACACACGATTCTAGTGAGAGAAATTCTGCTAAAACAGTTCAATAACAGCTTAACCATCTAGATATCATACCGTTTTTAAAGATGTCTTTAAAACTATCTGAACTGGCCAAAACTTATGTAATGATGTGGGCTGTTGTTCTTGAGATGCAACTTCACTTCAATTATGCATGCGCAGTTAATCCTGTGGCTTTTTACCATGTGCACACATATAAAAATTTAGAATTTAAATTGAACTGCACAATCTATTGGACAAAAAGTTTCACAAATGTTTCTTAATTTCCCCTATGACCTTTATCTAAATTGTGCTATATACATCAATTCGAAATAAACATATCTCCAAAACAAATATGAAATGTGCTGGGATCATGAGCAATACCATAACCAGTGAATGGTCTTCGTAATCTATTGAGATGGTCTGTCCTTAGCCAGCGTAGCCTTTTCAGTGTAACACTGCTCTCCCAGATAACACTGTCATCATCAATTACTCCAGTATTAGCAGATACCCATTTACACAAGTGGCTCAATATAGACATTGTGGGTAAAGCATCTAGTCCAGAAGAAAAATTACTTTGGTTAAGAAATTTGAAAATTGCAAATACTGAATATGTAACATTTAAGTTATCATTAATCTTAATTTAGAAACATCATATGTTTCATGAAGACGAAAAAAAATTGAAATCTTGTAGAAGCATACTATCTGGCAGGTCGAAACAAACAATAACGAACGGTCGTTCCAAAACAATTTTTGTACGTGATAATATTAATGCCCCGGATCTTTTGTCCGGTCATGATCATTCAACTCGACTGGTATTCTACTGCACAGTCCAAGCATGACCTACAACATGCCATTTCTGAAATGGTATACAGTTGGCCCAATGCATCATTTTACTTGTGCTACACTATGTGCGGGAGCAACCTACAATGTTATTGGCATGGCTTAGTAGCCGACACTTCCCTATAATTTTTTTTCTTTCACAAAAGTGCACAAAGACTATCTGAAAGCCTTGCTGATGACAGGACGACAAAGTTGCTGCAGCACTGCAACTTGTTGGGAACATGAACTGACACAACTCAACAAATGCTTGACAACATTTTCTTTTTCAGGATCAATGATACAAGACACAGTGACAGGACAAGTATTACACCAAACATGTACAAGAATAATTTATTCATCTACCGATAGACTTTCAAACTACGTTCGGTACTCCCTTGAATCAAAGTTGTCCATTTGCCCTTATCTACACATGTTAGAAACTAGTCAGACCAATCTGATCCTATGTTTCGTCGTCGTCTTCATTTCTGGAGGCCAAGGACATGCCTGTGACAGGAGAGAGAAGATAAAAATGATATGAAAAAACTTAACTAGAGACGTGTGCTATCATCTTTATTCTTTTACATGGCACAATGTGTGTGGGTGAGTCTGCTCAATGACCATTGTAAGTCATCTGGAGTACACCACAAAGGGTTAATCTGTTTTGCCAACGGGTGTGTACAACCAGAACCATTCGCTGCATGAAACTTGCACGACTTGGAGTGGATGGTCTTTTTCGCGGCATAAAACTTTTGCAAATCACTTCTCACATTCAATGTATTGCGTAGACAAACACTTTTGCGTGTATTTTACTTTCCCGATTCTTTGCTCCTTGTGAAATTTGCGCAAGTTTCACACACATGAAAATTTCTGATTTTACTGTTTGTTTCCATCATACTGGTACTCTTTTCTGAGAAGTGATGTGAGATCTATCATGTGGGGGACCTCCTCTCTATGCCCATGCCATGAGAGAGTCTGCTTTGCCTCTTTACCACTACACAGATGGATTATTATGATACCACACTGCATTGTTATGTTAGTATCCCTAGGCTTTGAATCTTTGACCTCCTTGCTTGTGAGTCAGACACAATACTGACTCACTGCCCACTGTACTCTCATGATCTGACAGAGAGACCTCCACCTGTTGCTATCCAGGTCCTCAAGGATCTGATGCATCTGAATGACCTGTAACAACATATGACTTCCCCACTGAACAAGTGGCTAATAATCACTTTTCACTTCTCACTTTTGACTTGCATGGGTAATATTCTATCACTTTAAACCCTTTCACGACCAACAACTCGCCGGGCTCCGCACCACGTCTCAGCCCAGCAGCGAGTTAACTCGACAAAATATACACCTGTCTTTGATCGTGATTAAAAACTCTGTATGCTGCCCTCGCACGGTGAAAGTTCGCCATTCGCGAGTTCGCTGCATCCACTTTATGTAGATACCAAATTCGATTGGGGGTACCATTGGAAATTCTTGAGAAAAGTTTCAAAAAAGCTCTCCAATGCATCGCTGCTTCGCGAGTGTAGCGTAGTGTATTTAGCGAGTCTGACTTCACAACAATTTTGTGAGTTGTTAAATTTGCGATTGTGAAGTACAGCGCGCGCGGAACGCAGAACGTATGTGTGCAAGTCTCATCCAATATTTTCGCGTGTTAGCATCTGACTTGCTAAATTCACGAAACTAAAAACATCGCGAAATATTCAGCATAGTACAGGGAAATTACGTTAAGTCTATGGGAGTGCTGCAGTATCGTGAGGTTAGGTTGTATCAATTCTGATTTTCTAGACTGAATATTTATTTTTCTATCATCTCTAGAGTAAAATAAAGCTGATAGTATGAAAATATGATTATCAGAGAACATCTGATATACAGGAAAATTTCTCATTCGGCCAACAAAACTCCTTCCACTTGAATTCATCGCAAGCCCCGACACGCTGTGGTTCGCGAGTGTAATTTAATTACGTGTGGGTCTATGGGAGAGCTGCAATATTGTAAGTTTAGCTAGTATCAATTCGGATTTTCTAGACTAAATATTATATTTCTATCATCTCCAGAGTGAAATAAAGCTGATAGCATGAAAATACGATTATCAGAGAACATCTTTTATACATGAAGATTTCTCATTCCTCGCTTCTGAGAAGATGAATTCTTGACATGAAAAGCAATTTGCATTCAGCATGCTGCTGCACAAATTTATAGTGGTCCTGGTGGATTGGTCTGTGCAATAGAATGTGGTCGTGAAAGAATTAACAACATAATGATTTTGTCATTGGACTTCCGTCAAATATTTCTGGCATTATCTTGACACTGGTGGCACTGCTACACACACACACATACTGAATAAGCTGTTATTTTCGTGTGCAGATATTTTCGTGAATGAGGTCAGACATTTTGTGAGGTGTTGTTTTCGCGAATTGACACCAACACTATCGAAAATGCACTATTACCATAGCGCATGGCAACATTTTTGTGTGTTGTTAAAATTTGCAATCAAAATGTAATTTGCGAAATTCGTGAAAATTAAACCCTCGCAAATAACAGGTTTACAGTACACATACACACATAAAAATACGGTTAGCGGTGGCATAAACTATCTCACCTAGCAATGACATATAACTTTACACTATTATGCTTTTTAAACCTAATTATACAACAACTAAAGAATGTAGCTATCTGACTGGTTGATTGTTAATCATGTGACATGCAGTTAAAAGTACCATCACACAATATCTCTGTCAGCTGTGCAATTTTGTTTGAGCAAAAATGGAGACCACATGGCTGACGTCACCTATTTCCATTGACTCCCGTGTTAAACTCTCGATTGACCACCAAGTTTTTGTTCCATCGCACCGCTCTGATGTCACAATAAACAAACACTCAACAGTTACAAGTGCACTTACAAGTCTGTATTTTGTCACTCAGTTTGTAAACAATTTCAACCAATTGGTTTAGCGTACATACATACGTGTACACAGCCGACTGTGACTGTGCTACTCAGACGCCTTTCAAGGAAAATGGTTGCCATTTTTGTGCTAAATTCAAGGATCTGTGTGGACCACATCTGCTGAGATGTCCGAGGTATCGTATAAAACAAATAGTGTATGGTCTTTACTCGTGCAATGGAACAAGATTTCACACTTGGTGAAAGATGAGGTACACTATTCAACTTGGCTATGCCTCGTTGAATAGAGCGCCTCTATCTTTCACCTCATAAGAGAAAACTATCCATGGATGAAAGGTCTAAGAACCACTGGAGTGCTGGAGACATACTCACCTTCTAGAGGGAAGAAAGAGGGCAGCAGTCTCTCGTAGATTTTTAAGTCCCTCTCCAGAAAGACACAGAACACAACTCTGTCCAGCTGTAAGAGTGAAGAGCATGACAGAACAGCCCATTTAGAATAGATCAAAACAAGTGCATGTGAATGTAAATAAGTATATAGCATTTTCCAACTCTTCAAAGCATGCCCTTGAATGGTTTGGTAAGCCTGAGCATCAACAATCTCACTTTCATGTTTAGACTCACGATTACCTCAAAGCAATCAAACAAAAAATCTGAAGAATATTAATGCTGTATTTATCACCACAAGAACAGAAGGAAAAACTGAGTATCAATGAAATCTAGGGGTGAAGTAAGAGCCTGAAAATAAGTACTGTTTATATCATGATTCATTTCTTTTTCACATAGCTTCTGAATAATGAACATCATCTTACATTGCTTCACACAAAATACTGCTATGTCTTGTGTTCGTGTGTGTGTGTGTGTGTGCGCGCGCGCACGTGTGTGTGTGTGTGTGTGTGTGTGTGTGTGTGCATTTGTGTGTTTGATGACTTATGTACTCACCTCATTGGGATTGTCTTCCAGCCATTCTCTGATCACACTCAGGGCTACCTGGCATGCATCCTCTTGAGGGTATCCTAGCAACAGATACAGAGACAAACAAAAAATACTAATAACAATAAATAAAAAATAGACACATGACAGGAACTATACCTGCCAGTGTTTACATCAAAACGACTCTCCAATCTTTTACAGTTACACTATGCACATATGGAAGACAAGTGAGCTTGCTATTTCTGAGGACTACCACAAAGGCACTTTGTATCTGGGTGCAACTAAGTTGGAAGTCCAGAATAATGCCTTCTCTTTTCTTTGAAATTACCTCACATCATTCCAGTGGAAAGGTTAAAGAATAAACTATTCATTGCAGATCATATAAAACATCAAGTGCAGCTTCGCCTACAAGTATGTATCTGTTGTGTACATATATGCAAAGCATAAAAGTTGTCATCGGAGACCATAATAGTAAGAAACCCATAAAATAATGTCAACATGTGCTAAACTCGGCTAAAACGGCAGACTCACCATACACTCCTGTCGATATACAGGGGAAGGCCACAGACCGAATCAGTGGTTCCATCATCTCCAGGTCATGCCTGAGTAATCTCAGAATGTCACTCCCACCACGATCCTCCTCCACAGCAGGCTTGCCGTTTGCCGACGAGTCTCCTCGGCCTGCGTCCTCTCCCCCGCCACTGCTCTTGTCTTTGGCTTCCTTCTTTTTCCTTGCCTCCAGCTTGGCCCGGTTGGACTTATTGTGCTCCAAGATGCGCTGCAGACACGTGACATAGCAGCTGGTCAGGCTCTCCCGGTGGTTGGCGCTGGCCGTCGGGCCATTGACGATGGGGCCAACAGTGTGCAATACATCTACAGGTGATGTTGGCAAAGAATATTCTTAGAATACACCCTTGCATCGTTTTCTCCCGCCCCTCTCATGTAGCACTTTTCCCTCCTTCCACATTCCTTCTCTGATAATTTCCCATACCTCTCCTATATGTCTATCTGTCTGTCTGTCTCTCTCTCTCTCTCTCTTGCTCTCTCAAGCACAGTTTATCATAAATAATGGAATAGCTACCTTTCACTATTTTTAATGACAAAGAAAAAAAAAATCATTTAAACTGGTCTAAACCAGTGCTCCTCAACCAATGGGCCACAAAGCTATTGCAGGTGGGCTGTGATGTCTTCCCAAAATGAAAACAAAAAAGATTTGTATTTGAACTCCACCTACACATATGTTAATGAGCCTCAAAAAACTCTGCATGAGCCAAAGTGGACCTTGGGTTAAAAAAGGTTGAGAAGCACAGGTCTAAACCATCATATAATTCCAGATAGGGGTGCTAAAAATCCTACTCGCACAAAACTTGTTTTTTCTAAATCTTGTATGTTTTTTTTTTTAGAAGTACATCAAATTCTCCTGACTTTGCAACCTCTGTTAGTCAAAAGGGAAATTGTAAACGCCTGTTTAGCAATGAGCAGAAATGGAGCAAACTTGAGGGATCAGGCTAGAAATACGAACAATCTTATGATCACTAGCTTCATTGAAAATAGAAAGACTGAAAAGAAAATTCATGAGCCTATTTTAAGCCTGTCTAATAAACTATATTTCATTGGCTATGGCTTTGGAAGAGGTATGTGAATACATACCGATGAGGTATGCATGTCAAATAGTAAAGAGATTTCATCTACTAGGAATACAAGAAGAACGAGACAGCATGTAGACAAACTGCTTTGATCTTTTGTCTGCATATGGTGTTTGAACTAATACAAATGTATGACAAGCAAATATACTTACATCTGGCTGGCAGGAGGTAACCTGAGAGAAGAGAGAGGAAAGAAAGACCATAATGACTTACATAACTACAAATGTAAATTCAACTTCAAAGAGGATAAAGTCTTAATCAGAGTGAAATTTCCACTAACACATTACAGTGGATGGTACAAGGACAACATGCAAGTACTGGTGTCAATAGGCTTAAAAAACAGCTTCCGCACTTCACTCTTTAGTCACTCCTACAAAGTAATACACTACACTGATCTTGATACAATATCACGTGAAAAATCAAAAGCTTATTATATTGAACACTGCTGAAAAAACAGGAAATGTATGTATGCACGTGTGTGTGGGCGGGGGGCATTTTGCATTTACAGCTGCGGTTGTTTTCAAGCCCTTCAAAGCAGTGGAAGCAACACACACACACACACACACACACACACACACAAATGAGATGCAAAAATATATGGCAAAAAGGAAAGTAGACATCCACACTGAAATTATCTCTATGCTCTTTGAAGTCACGACTTCAAATCACAGAAACAACACTCCTTCTATTGTCTGACCAACTGCTTGAAAGGGGAGAATACCACAAGGAATTTTTGGTTTCTTTGTTGTTGTTGTTTTTCCCCCAAGATCACTGAAAGACTCGATAGATGTTTGAATAAAATCAGACAATTATTGAAAGTGTTTGAGTTCTAATTTCAGTTGAATTTTCAGCAGTATGTTACCTTGGATGTCATTACCTGCACTCTTTGTAACTTCACTCATCCAGAAATCTCTCCTACAGTTGTATAAATAGCATCTCATAAATATACAACACATCATTTTCACACATACACACACAAACACACTTTTCACAGGATACAAAAGGAGTGACCACTGGCTGCGGTAGGCAGGTGACCCCTATATGAAGGGTATATGATACAGCAAATTTGTGCAGGAGATTTTTCTGTGGCGGCTATAAGCAGGTGGCCGCTATAGACAGGTCACCACAAAGACAGGTTTGACTGCACATTAAAGACTTCCTTGCAAAGGCTCACTGGCCTGCTTGATATCGAAATGGACAAAAGTACACGAATTGAAATAGGGGCCCCTAATCTACATCAGAGGCTTCGTGTCTAAGGGTATCTGTCTCACACCTGCTGTTAGCTTGGCTTCCCCTGTGTCACAAGGGGCCACAGTCCGGCATTCCTGAACCAAGTGAGAGCCTGCAGCTCTGTGGATTGCTCCATCCACTGGAAGGGGTGCAAAAGACATTACACAAGAGTGGAGGGGGAGAAAGAGAACAAAAACTAATAACTTCATCACAATATGTATTGAATACTTTAATATCACAGTGAACTATAAAGACCACATGACAATTCTACGAGTTGATGAATGCTTTCACTTTCATTTTATGTCAGATAGTTTCTTTAATGTGTGTTGATCAACTCATTTAAATTGGTATTTTAAACATACTGTATAAGCAAGATATTTTGCTAAATTATACTTTCATAAATTCCACAAACTGCATGCTATTCACAAATGTAAGAACAAGTAAAAATATCTCCTCTTATCCCAACATGAATGTGACGCCCAATTGTAAATTTAATGTACTGGTAAGTACACTTGTATTACACAATAGATGCACACGAACAAGGTGCACAATGATACTATACTCTATGTACAGTCAATTCTCACCATCGCCAATGACATAAAAAGTACCCGGATGTTGATTTAAGTGTCATTTACAGTGCATTATGGGATGGTCCGGTAGCAAAGTCACTTCCATTCGTACGTGCGTGATATGTGACTAATGCTATTTACACACACAACCGACTGTATTCTACGTGTACTTACTGTTTTCTCGACTTGAATTTCAGCTTTAATATGATTTGAAATTTCTCCATTCTTAAGAAATTGCTGTTAATACAACTATGGGTTGTTACCCATAAAAATTAGGAGTTGTTACTCCTAAAAATTAGGAGTGTACCGTTACTGTTTATAAAATGTGCATTCATTTTCTTTTCCCTTTTGTATTTATATGACAATTTGTAGCGTTAAAACTGTATTAGTTGTGTATACAGAACGTTTGAATGTAATGTAATTTTTTTATGTATTATGATTGTGTTATTATTTTATCTGTTTTGCTGTATAATCTCTGTATATCTGTGTAATTCGACTTTCAGTCGCCGACTCAGATTTTATTTGAATAAAGACCTTTTAATCAATCAATTACTGCGAAGCTGCCATGTGTTGTTCGCACGACAATAAATGAACAAATTCTACAGAAATAGGTCCCTTACTGGCATGCGAGACGTGACGTGGGTGAAGTTTGTGGGTGACTCCACAGCACAGTATGTGCGCACGCGACTTACTAGTAGTAGTACTTGCTTGGAAGAAATTGCTTCAGAGACAGGATAAGTACGAGATCACAGTTCGTTCCCGATTGTGTTCGCGAAACTTCAACAGAGAACAAATAAAAAAAGATGGGCATTCTATGACGATATCCAGGTGAGTGAATATTTTCCAGCATATTTTCAACGTATGCAGAGATGACTGATCAGTGATGTGCACATCGATCGCATGATCAAGCAGTACGATGTACCGGTATGTGTTGGCTTTACTTGTATGCGCGTGGTGGTGCATGCTAATGAAAGGCCGGCCTAGGGCAATGCGGGGGCTATAGCTACAGTGTACGAGTATGACAGGCCTGGCTACTGGCTGGCTCGGGTGCAGCCGCCTACTGTACTAGTATCCGTGGTCGGCATGGCGCTATAGGGAAGGTACACGTATGCGCACACTAGCGCTGTGCAAAATATGCCCCGCGCCGGAAGTGCCCCAGCCCAGGAAGTGCACTAAATCTTGAACAAAAAACACATCCGGGGGATTTTTACGTCATTGGCGATAGCGAAAATTGTTGCTATGCCCTAATTCTTCGAAAAATTAGTCTTGGTAGATAAATAGCGTATACAGTACTTCTTTTTGGCATTATGTATGGCTTATACATGTATGCTGAATTAACAACGGCATAGATATGGACATAATTGCCAACCCCCCCCCCCCCCCCCCAAAAAAAAAAAAAAAAAAAAAAATGTATAGACGACATCACCATTACCGGTACACATGTATTTTGCATAATGCGAACAAGGCTGTAACCACACAATGCAATGACTGCATACATCACAAGATAAAGTGATAAAACAATGTTTCCTACACTTGTTTGTCATAGAGAATCATGCTTGACATGGTCAATTCTCCTTGACAAGGAGGCAAGGTTTTATCCACATATAAAGCTTGATGAAATTACGAGAAATGTCCAAACGTTGACATTGCCCTTTACTCTCAACTTTCCTTATAATAAATGAAACAAGCAAACACAATCTATAGCTTTTGCTTAAATTACTATACAATGACTGCCCGTTGCTATGTTGCAAAACCACAAGAGATTGGACCATTCATTCACTGCATGTACACTGCTGACATGCTGTCCCCTGTAGGAAGTGCCTTTCAAGTCCGGTTGATGCTAGCCATAGCTAGAACTGGAGATAAGAGGTTCTACAGTTAGCACTGCTACTGCCAACTGAAAGAGCAAAACCTTTCATTCCACAGCTCTTACAGCCACACACACTCTGCCTGTTGAAAATCATCAGCTCTATGTCAATAGAACTCAATTTTTACACTGAAGTGATATCATGGTGAAAAACATATTTGAGCTGTTCAATTGGAAGAGATAATAAATATACATTACACAGCCTCTGTTTGTTCTCCCTCTCTCTTTTCT